>NW_027273860.1:607500-610000 GCF_046630095.1 Trachinotus anak | reverse complement strand
GCTGATGTCATTCTGTTTCCTGTTTGTTTTCAGGATCCAAAGTCGAAGAAGAACTACCTGGAGACGAGGCTGGACGTGTTGGTTCAGGAGGTGGTGGACAGGTACACACACACACACACACACACACACACACACACACACACACACACTGTGATGACTCAGTGCTGAGTGTGTGTTGCTGTGCTGTAGGATCGCAGAGGACCACGGCCTCAAATACATCAAACTGATCCTGAACGGGAAGACGTTGTGTGTAGGTGAGTTCAGACGTCCTGCAGGTGAGCTGATCATCCCTGCAGGTGTTGGTCAAGATTAAAATCTCTCTGCTTCACTTGAACATTTATAGTCAGTTATTTAACTGGCAGAATCCACAGTCTAATTAACTGATTAAAAATGTAGGTTCTTCATGAAAAGAAGTGGAATCTGCTGAGATTCTGTGGTTGCAGCCGTTGTTTCTGTAGGTTACATCATAATGAACTGAAAATCTGTCGGAAGACTTTCCCTCTACGCATTTGTTTCTGATGTTTTAGAGACAAAATTATCATTAATTAATTAATCATCAACCAGATGAAGTAAAGTGAGAGCGTTGACAGGGAGCTTTGAATAAATGTCTCTTCCTGTTTGTGTTGATGTTTTCTTGAGGGTGAATCAGAGGTTGAGTTTCTCCCGGTGAACCCGGTGAGGCTTCAGATGCAGAGGACACAGTGACCTCTGGTGGTTTGTAGACGTTAGAGCAGATCATCAAGACCCAGCTCACTGATCTGTGTCAGATGTTACAGCGAAATAATGAATCCTGTTCTCTAAAAAACCAAGATATGAAATATTGTTCCTGAAACTGAGGCCTGTTCACACCTGTTCACACCTGTGCACACCTGTGGTCAAACACTGAAATGTGTTAGTGTGTGTTCTGGTCCCGGCAGACCAGCGTCTGGACGAGCAGGGCGTGAAGAACCACAGTAAGGTGATGGTGCTGAAGGTGAGCGACGCCGAGCTGAAACAACAGATGAGTCAGGAGGAGCAGAAGAAGAAGGAGCAGAACGAGAGTCTGCAGAGGACCCAGAAAGGCTTCCAGATCCTGTCAGAGAGAGGTGTGTGTGTGTGTGTGTGTGTGTGTGTGTGTGTGTGTGTGTGTGTGTGTGTGTGTGTGTGTGTGTGTGTGTGTGTCTGTGTGTCTGTGTGTCTGTGTGTCTGTGTGTCTGTGTGTCTGTGTCTGTGTCTGTGTCTGTGTCTGTGTGTGTGTGTCTGTGTCTGTGTGTCTGTCTGTCTACAAACTGAGTCTCTGACTGTTGGATGCTGTGAGCTAACATCAGGCTAGCTGTTTCCCCCTGCCTCCAGTCTTTATGCTAAGCTAAGCTAAGGTCTGTGCTGCTGTTTGTCAGACGGCAGTGAGGACCCACACACCACGCCTTTCCTGGAGATCGCAGACCAGAAGGGAAACCCCCTGAAGATCCCCGACAAGGAGAGGAAGGTGAGAGAGTGACCAGAGGAATTACATCATCTGTCCATTTAATCCACTGATGACAACGCCGTTCATTGTGTGTGTGTGTGTGTGTGTGTGTGTATGTGTGTGTGTGTGTGTGTGTGTGTGTGTGTGTGTGGGTGGGTGGGTGTGTGTGGGTGTGGGTGGGTGTGGGTGTGTGGGTGTGGGTGGTGTCAGGCTCTGATCCTGGCCATGGGTTTCCATGAGAAAGGTCGTTCTCTGATGAAGAGGAAGCAGTACGACAACGCCCTGTGTCACCTGCTGCAGGCCGACCAGCAGTTCAGGTACAAAGGCCTGACATCACCTCTGACATCACCAGATGTCATTACACCACTGCACTGTAGATATATGCTGATCTTCTAGGACAGTTTCTGGACATTCAACTGTCCAACTTGAGATAGTAGCAGCAGCAGCAGTAGCAGTAGAAGCAGTAGTTTTCCTTGCAGTACTAAAGGTGTTCCTCTGTGCAGTAAGTGCGACTCGGCTCTGCTCACCTCGGTGGATAACTACGCCGTCCTGCAGCTGGACATCGTGTGGTGCTACCGAGCCCTGGAGGCTCTGTCCTGTCTGGACGATGGGCGGAGCCGCCTGCAGAGAGCCGAGGACTGTTTCCTGCAGTGTTACGGAGAGCAGCGCGAGAGGCTGCTCATGATCAAGGTGAAACGCTCACAGAGCGTCTTCAGTCATCCATTTATTATTATAGCTCCTCTCACTGGAACTGGTTCAGTTCCACAACATGAGAGGAGACATTCAGGACTTCAGTAGTTTTATTTTGACATGTTGAACTGGAGGTGTGGTTTCTGTTCCTCACCTGATGTCAAAGGTCAAGTTTTTTAAAAACGTAATTACAGAAGAAATATTATTTATTTTAACAGTCACATGTGTGTTGACACAGCTCTGCTGATCTTTTGCCCTCTCTCATAAAAAGACAAAGTGTGTGTTTTTTAAATGGGACTCTGCCCTGTACTGACTCTGAACCACCGTGTGTGTGTGTTGTCAGGGTAACACAGGCAGAGAGGAGGT
>NW_027273860.1:587500-600000 GCF_046630095.1 Trachinotus anak | reverse complement strand
ATCTGTCGTTACAGACTGTATCCTGTTTCATGTTTCTAGCAGGAGAGTGTAAAAATAAAATGACAGGTTCCATTAAAATGAAAAGAAAAGTGAGTGGAGTTTGGTGGAAACATTTCTACAGTAAAACACTTGGTGGAGGTGAAGCACCTTTCAACTCTTCTGTTTGCTTCTGCTCTTACTGAAATGATTCTTCTTCCTCAGCAACATGGCAGCGTGTACTGGAGACGAGGAGCGTCTCAGACTCTGAACCGGCTCAACCCGGACCAGAACCTGTACCAGCTGCTGCAGGTCTGTGTGCCCGGTGTCTCAGGTTAGATGTGTGGTTATATCTGCTCGTGTGTTCATGTCCACTGATGTATTGACAGGACAGCTTCTCGGTGTCAGACTGTCCCGTGTGGATGGACTCCAGCAGCAGGCAGCAGTGTCAGGACCTGCAGGCAGCGGCAGGAGGAGCCCTGAGACTGGCTGAGATCACTGGATCCAGAGCCTACGAGGTCTCACTGTCCCCCGTCTGTCTGTCCATCTGTCTCTCTAACTGTCTCTGTGTCGCTGACCCTGTCTCCAGTTTGGACACATTATCTGTCAAACGCTTTTTAAATAACTTTTCCCTCTTTTCTTTCTGTGAAACAGTAAATACGACACTATGGTCTTTATCGTGAGTCAACACACACTTTACTGCACATATCTTACAAACAAACATTAACGTCCCTTCAAACTTACACAGGAACAGGGAACATTCATCAATCAGCCCTCAGACTTTAATTTCCTCTCTTCCTGTGCGAAGCCGTTGACCAGACATTCACATGTTTAACGGATGAATCTGTGTTTGCCTGCAGCGCTTCACAGGAAACCAGATCGCCAAACTGCGTCAGAGCCGACCGGACCAGTACCAGGACACTGAGGTCAGCCGCCAGACCCTCACTGTGACCTTTGACCTCCAGCCTCTGAACTGAAGTGTGTCATTTTGTCATCACATTAGTGTAAATTGAGCTGATGTGTGTGTTTGGTTCCAGAGGATCTCATTGGTCAGTAGTTTTGCGGCCTCTCTCTTCCTTGGTGATTACGCCGCAATCGACTACAGTGACGGTAACCAACCAGAGTTCATTCAATTATTTATTCATTTTGACTTGACTGATTAATTATTCATATTTTAATCAATATTGATGTATTATATTGATCTCCATCAGGAGATATATCAGTTTCTGAATACAGGCTGTGTGCATTTCTCTGTGGACTGAGGCTTTGATACTTTCACAGTATTAATATAGAACCTAGACCTGCTTTATAATCACAAACACATGGACATCGACCTTTAGACTGGATGGAGATTTAAAATGTTTCTATCAATGGCAACAGAAATACAAATATCTCATAGAAGATTTTAACTAATACAGAAAAACACATTTGACATTAAACAGTCAAAAATAAATCCATAGAAGAAGAGTAGTAGAATAATGACAGACAGTGTTTTTCAGACAGGAAGTGTAATATGGACAGAGTCAGTGACAAAGTTATCATAAGTAACTCCGGAATCAGTAACTGTCTTATCAGTTGTTTATCAGTTGATTGATTAACTGATTGGTTGATTGGTTGTTCAGGTTCAGGGATGAACCTGCTGGACATCAGGACCAGAAAGTGGTCTGAGATCTGCCTGGAAGCCACCGCTCCACATTTGGACCAACTGCTGGGAGCTCCACTCCCCTCCACATCTGTACTGGTAAGACTGGTCCATACTGGTCTGGTTCGGCTTGTTGACACGTGATGACCAGTCTGAGGTGTTGCGGTGCTCCTTCCTGTCCTGCAGGGTCCCGTCTCCTCTTACTTTGTGCATCGATATGGTTTCTCTGAGAGCTGCAGAGTGGTGGCCTTCACCGGAGACAACCCAGGTAAAAGGTTTTAAAAAGGTTCAGCATTTTATTTCCCGACTGAGACAGAAGGATGATCCATGTTCCCACCTCACGGTGTTGGCATCACGGCAGAGAAACCTTCCTGTTGTTCTGCTGTTCCCATGTAGTTCTGCCAGATGAACACAAGGGGGGGTGTTGTGCTGCAAGATGATGTTTCCTGCTCTCTGAGAGAGAGTGTGTGTGTGTGTGTGTGTGTGTGTGTGTGTGTGTGTGTGAGCATCACCTTCAACACATCTTCACAGCTGATCAACTCTTTCCTCTGACACCCCCACTTATCGTCTCCAGTGACATAAAGGCTGGAAAACCTGTGTCAACTAAAATAAGAACAAAAATAATTCTCAGTAATTTCTAGGTTATAGGGTCCAGGTCTGGATCGATGGAGTCTGGGTCCAGGTCTGGACCACAGTCCATCTATTAGCGAGCTCAGGAGGAGGAAAAGCTATGGTGGCCTCCTGGTAACATAAAGCCAGTCTGGTTTGTCCACTCTGGGCTACTGTACAAACATGGCAGCATTCTGGAAGATTCTTAGTTCCATGTCTGCCAGTAGGTCCCTGAATCCTCCAGGCTTCCTTTTGTCTCCATGCTCAGTTTCCTTCTCTCTGAAACATATAAAATGATTAATCATGACTTGTGTTGAGTGGTTCCAGCTTCCCTCAGCCCAGTTCCTGCTGCTCCTGGCTTCACTGTGCTGTAAAACCTCGTGCTGTTATCTGACTTCAGATTCCCTGGAGGTCTAAATACCAACCTGATCTCAGAGAAGACTTTGAGAGAGAGAAAACTCCTCAAACTGGAGATCAGTTTCTTTTCCTCTGTAGATGAACAGCAGGTGTGTGTGTGTGTATTTCACCTGTGTGTCCTGATCCTGGAAACAAACAGTGTTAAGTGAAACATGATTAGATTTCTTTTGTCCAAACTGACAATAAGTCGGTTCAGAGTTTCCTAGTCAAACAAATGACTGACAGCAGGCTCAGTGCTGCAGACTGTGATGGATGTAGAGCAGGGGGGGGGTCCACAGGCCTGAGGCCCGATGTACCAGGGCCTCAACACCTGCTTCACCACAGAGCAGAGACACGTTCACACCTGTTTGTCTCTTTCTCAGCGTCTCTGGCAGGAATGAGGCTCCAGCAGGGAGACATCGCGGTGAGTCTGTCATACTATCATACTCTGGAGCTGTGTCCCAGTTCAGGGGCCACATCCTCTGGAGGGCGTGGTCTATGAAGGCGTGGCCCTTTGTAGCTGTCGTAAACTCAACACTGACCTGAAATAAATAATAAATAAATTAACATTTGAAACAGGACATTCCAGTCGTGATGCTGTGACACAATCAGTCTTCAAATGCAGCTTCTGAAGGACGAGAGTCCAGAACTGTGACACAGCTTTATATATTTATACAGTACATTTATATATAAACACACACATACACAGTATATATACACACTCACATATATACATATAGTGTGTGTGTGTGTGTGTGTGTGTGTCTCCAGGTGAGTTTAGGGACCAGTGATACGGTGTTTCTGTGGATCCAGAAGCCTCGTCCTGCTCTGGAGGGTCACATCTTCTGTAATCCTGTTGACTGTCAGGCATACATGGCTCTGCTGTGGTATGACACATACACACACACACACACACACACACCAGGTCACAGGGAACAGAACTTAATCATGGTAACACAATACAAACAGTGAGGACACACACAGGGTCAGACATCAGCAGCACAGTAATATATGTGCAACATGCAGCTGTGTGTGTTGACCAGAGCTCTGTGCTCCAGGTGGGTCAGGTTAAATGTAAATGATCTAGACCAGGATCTTTCCTGAACCTGAACCAGGACCTGTGAGATCCTGAACAGACCCATGAACAAACACCAGGCCATGTATTCATGTCTGCACTTCCATGAGCATGAACACTAACTGACTCACAGCTGCCTGGACCTGTGGTGCAGCTGCTGGGCTCAGTGTCTTTACTCATGTCAAAGCAGGTCGACTGCGGTTCGCAGTGAAGGTAAAAGAGCTGAAACAGTGAGGGAGAGAAAAGTTTAAAAGGAGAAACAAACCAGAGGAGGAGAGGAGGAGGAGACAGGAGGAGGAGGAGAGAGGAGAGAGGAGGAGACAGGAGACAGGAGGAGGAGAGAGGAGAGAGGAGGAGACAGGAGAGAGGAGGAGGAGAGAGGAGAGAGGAGGAGACAGGAGATGGAGACAGGAGGAGGACCCACAGAGTCTAACTGGAGCCTGTGAGAGTGAAAATCCTCTGAGACACTGGTTCATTGAAAAGCTGCAGAGCAACAGAAAGAGAAGAAGAAAATGGACCCCACCCTCAGGTTTATTGATTCAACACCAAAGAAGAAGAAACTTTCCTCATCTGAAGCAGGTCTGAGAACATCTGTTACCAGGAGCCTTTTCTCCTTGTACTCACCTCTGAGACAGAGTCTGGACCTGGTCCCTGTCCCAGGCGGGTCAGCACTGGCTCCTGGCTCCAGGACCCAGACTCTCCAGACCACCTCCAGCTGCCACTGCTAATATGTGGTAGTAAAACACTGATGTGATGTCGTCCTCAGCTTCAAGAACGGCTCTCTAACCAGGGAGCGTGTCAGGGACGAGTGTGCTGGAGGATCATGGGAAGTTTTTTCCGCTGCTTTGAGGGAGACGCCACTCGGAAACAAAGGAAACATAGGTGAACTTCCTGTTTCCTTATTTCATTCCTTCCTTCCTTCTTTGTTTCTACCCTCATGTTTCCATTCTTCCTCCTCCATTGCCTCCCTCAGTCCTCCTTTCTTTCCTCCTTAACTCCTTTCCTTCTTTCTTGTCCTCCCTCGTTTTCTTCTCTCCTTCTGTCTCCATTAGTGTCCTTCCTTTATTTTCTTCCTTTCCTTCTTTTCTTCCCCTTCTCCATCCTCCCTCTCCTCTTCTTCTGTCTTCTACACCTCTTTTCTTCCTCCCTCCTTCATTCTTCTCCCCTCTAGTTTTCCTTGTTTTGTTTTTCTTTTCCATCCTCCTTCCTTCCTTTTGTCCTTCTACCTTCATTCCTTCTTGTCCTTCCCTCTTTCTTCTTGCTTACTTGAATTTGATTCCCCCCCTGCTGGTTGTTTGATGTATTTCCAGGCTTTTATTTTGACACCATGGAGATCACCCCTCCTGCAGTGGGAGTTCATCGCTTTGACCCAGACGACATTGAGGTTGGTAGAGAGACATTCAGACAGAGAGAGAGAGAGAGAGAGAGAGAGTGTCTCACCTGTCTCACCTGTCTCACCTGTCCTGGTCCTGCAGGTGTCCTCAGTCAGTCCTCAGGTGGAGGTTCGGGCTGTGGTGGAGGGTCAGTTTCTGTCCAGGAGAGTCCACGCTGAGCAGCTGGGGTACTCCATCAGTAAGAGCCGTCTCTCTTCTTCCTGCTCTTTCACTCGTTCATTTCTTCATCCTTTCATTCTGCTCTGTTCTTCAGAGACGCTGTGGAAACACGTCTGATTTCATCCTGTGTGTTTTCAGTTCCAGGGACCAGAGTGCTGGCGACAGGAGGAGCCTCGTCCAATAAGGACATTCTACAGGTGAGTGGCCTGACTTACCTGTCTGCCTCACCTGTCTGTCTCACCTGTCCGCCTCACCTGTGTGTCCCAGGGTCTCAGGTTAGAGAGAGAATCTGTCACACTGAGTCATCAATCTGTGAAATATTAAAGTTTAAATTATTTAGATTCAGTAAATCAACACTTTGATTTCAGTGTTTATTCAGGACTGTTAACCTGGCTTTCATTCATTCATTCATTCATTCATTCATTTGATATTTTCTGTATTTACTTGTCCTTGATCTGTCAATGTTGAGTTTGTGACATATCAGATTTCAGTGTAACAGGGATGATGCAGTTTGACACAGTGAACCTGATGGTTACAGCTGCTTCTGGAAGCACAACGTACACACACACACACACACACACACACACATACACACACACACCCCCACCAGAGCTTGGTTAACGGAGGCTGTGAATCTCCCTCAGGTTCTGTCTGATGTGTTCAACGCTCCGGTCTACACCATCGATCTGTCGGACTCCGCCTGCCTGGGCTCCGCCTACAGAGCTCTGCACGGTAACTGACAGTCAATCAATCAATAATCAATCAACACACTGAACCTCGTCTCTGTCTGCTTTTATTTTGAAATGTCAATGAGTTGAGTTTTGTTAGTCCAGATTATTATGCTTTGAACAGGAAGGAAGGAAGGAAGGAAAGAAGGAAGGAAGACAGAGAGACAGATAGAAAATTAAAGAAGGAAAGATGGAGGGAGAGAAGATTTGGGATTTTAGACAATAAAATAAAGGAAAGAAGGAAGGAACGAAGAAAAGACCAAACTGAAGAAAGGAAGCAAGGAAAAGGGTTTAAGGAGGCAGAGTCCAGGAGGTGGAGGGAGAGATGGGTCTTTAACGGTCTTTTAAACCTCCCAAGTTCTAAAGTCAGTTGCGTGGACTTGAAAAGACATAATGTAATGCTCCTGATGGTGATGACTCAATAACTGATGCTGGGGGGGGGTTATCTTGCACTAGTGCTGCAATCCTCTCCTCAGTGTTACAGAAACCACAGAAAGAGAGAAGAAGAAGAAACCTCGAGTGTGTTTGGCTCTGTGCGGGTCACATGACCTCACCGAGTCCCGTGTGGTTGAACCAGGGTTCACCGACGAGAGACGTGGTCTGGGCTCAGTCTGGTCCTGGAGCTCAGTCAGTACTGGTCTGAAACCTCAGACTGCTTACATCAGTCCCAGAGCAGCTGATGGTGTTGCCAAGCAACAGTAAGCATTGTAGCGCTTGAGGCTAACGTTAGCTAGCAAACTACTGTTGACAGATATTAAAGCTGACAGTTACAGATCAGATCAGACGACCTGTGTTGACCCCGTCTCATCCAGACTCTCTTTCACAACAAATTGTTGTCTTCATTGTGCTCATGTCTGGCCTCTTATTAAGTTGTAGGTCTGCATGTGTGTGTATGTGTGTGTGTGTGTGTGAGGAATTTGTGTTTCTGATGCTGATTCCTGATTGGTTAACGGCCATTAGACTATAATTGGTTGCCAGACTCTAAACTGGACCTCTGATTGATTAATGATCTCTTAACTCTAATTGGTTCCTAGGTTGTTCTTCTTTTACACAATACAACCCCTCCCATTGGTTAATGAGACTCTGGCTCTGATTGGTTAATGATGCAGACACCTGATGTGTGTTTTCAGGCCTGGTTGCAGAATCTGGAGTTTCCTTCTCTGACGTGGTGAAGAAAGCACCTGAACCACAGCTGGTCGCCAGCCCACATCCTACAGCACAGGAGGTACACACACGTGCACGCACACACGTGCATGCACACACAATTGAGCATTTTGCTGGGCTCATCACTGGTGAGGTTGTGTGTGTGTGTGTGTGTGTGTGTGTGTGGAGATGATCTTCAGGCTCTTCAAGGTGTTAATGAGAGACTCGTTATCTCTGCTTCCTTTAGTTCCTGGTGATTTGTCAACATTAAAGATAAGAAATCAAAGAATCAAAATCAGTGTGAGGAGCACGGACCAGATACATGTTTTTATATCATCAGTTCAGTCAGAGAAACACAAACAACCACTTTCCTCTGAAAGAACCTGAAGAAGAGCAGATGTTGCATTAAAGGAAAACAAGAAAAGACCCAACACCTGAGACCTGTGTTCGTCCTCTGCCCTGAGAGGTGTCAGAGTTGGTAACCTGGTGGTCAGTGCATCAGACTTTTGGACAGTCACTTAATTTAGTGTCCGTGCTTTTGTTTAATTAAAACAGTGCTGTTACTGTTACTCTTTGTTCGACCTGAACTAAAGGCTGAGTCATACCCACAACCACATGTCCTCAAAGGTCTTCGAAGGCCCACTTTGTCTGCAAGGATACACGTGGACCTCTGTTCAGACCAAGTGTCCACCCACCGTGATGTTGCCCACTGTGATGTCATCCACTGCTTTGAGAAACCTCCAGTTTGTAATTTGTCCATTGCCATCTTAGTTTTTTGAAACCAGAAGAAACCGTGTTTGGAGGAGAAGGTGGAGCTGAGGAGGAGTGAGGGGTGGAGCTGACCTGCTCTGTCCTCTATCCTGATTGTCAAGTTCAGTCTGTCAATCATACGGTAGCCCCACCCAAATGCATCCCCTGCTTTATGGTCTATTTTCCTCAAAATGGATCATAATTTAAAACTGAACATCATGTTGTGTTGAAGAAGACTTGAAACTAGAGACTGAGACATAAACTCATCAGGAAAACGTTTCCTGAGGTAATAAATCAGAGAAAAGTGGAGACATTTTCACAGACTTCAAAACAATCAGATGATCCCTGGTGTCCGAGTCCGTCAGCGTTCCCTCTCTTTAGCTCAGTGTTTGGTCTCCTCCAGCTGCTGAGGAAACATCTGGCTGGTGTCTCTGAAAACAGCTGGATGGTGTCATCACTGTCACTCAGACATACCCCTTTTCCACCAAACTGGTTCCAGGGCTGGTGCTAGTGCTGGTGCTAGAGCTGGTTCGTGGTTGGTTCAACTACGAACCAGTTTGCTTTTCCACAGGCGGGTGCCAGCCAGAGAGCCACGTCATCACGTTAATGTATACGTATACGTCACGTCATTTCCTCAATAGAACAAGCGCCAAATTCAATCACCACAACAAAGATGGAGGACTACGTTGCGGTTCAAGTGTTGCTGTTGGCTTTTCGAGCCTTTCTTGGGGAGCAAAATTTGGCGATCCAGCAAGTAAATACTGCTCGACGATTATGCAACGAACAGCGATCACGCTCGAGAAGACGGTCAATAATCCCGCTGACGTAAGCCCGAAGCCCCCAACGTAGCGTGGTTCTTTCTACTGGCCCAGCAGGGAGGTGGTGCTGGCCGAGCACCGGTTTGAGAGCCAGGAACCGGTGCTTTGTCTGTGGAAAACCAAAGAACTGGTGCTAAGTCTGGCTCTAGCTCCGAACCAGCCCTGGAACCAGTTTGGTGGAAAAGGGGTATCAGAAACCTTCAGTCTGTAGCACTGTTAGTGCCTGGTTCTGTGTGAGACACACACACACACACACACAGCATCACCTGCATCCAGCACCGCCCTCCTTTACTGTGAACAGACCACAGACGAAGCATCATCTCTTCATAACGAGCTTCATCAGCTGACACCGTCACCACAGAGACAAACAGTGAACGACTCCTCCGTCCTCAGTCATGTGAGGAAACTCTTCTTCAGCTCAGGTTTGTTTCTGATTCTGGTCTGGTTTAAAACTGAGAGAGCAGCGAGGTGATGAAGAGGGAGGAGAGGAGATGAAGGAAGGAGGAGACATGGGATGATGAAGGAGGCACAGGTCAGAGGAGCAATGATGGGGTTTCACTTTTTTTTAGTTTTGTCCTGTCAATCACTCCTCTACTTCCCGGGGGGGGGGGGGGTAGAGTCACGTCAGGTAGAGAGCAGTGTTCACTTTAATTATTTTAAAATGTGACAGCTCGACCCGTCTGCTCCTCTTCATCATCTACAGTTAAATTCACCTGCACGAGTCACAGCGACAACACACCAGAGACACAAATAACGTAGAAAACTCTCTGATTTATCACCTCAGGAAACGTTTTCCTGATCAGTCTCTAGTTTCAAGTCTTCTTCAACACAACATGATGTTCACTTTTAAATTATGATCCATTTAGAGGAAAATAAAGCAGGGGATGGATTAGGGCGGGGCTACAGTGTGATTGACAGACTGAACCTGACAATCAGGTAGCTCGGTCTCAGCATCATCTGCACAGTGAACCTATAACACTGGACTGTAACGAAACAGAGATGTGTGTGTTTACTGCACCGACACACACACAGACACACACGCACACACACAGACACACACACACACACACACAGACACACACACACACACACTCTGAAGGTGCAGCACTGGTTAGATGTTAAATATCAAACAGCAACATCATGTGACAGGAAGTGTGTGACTCGTCCTGTATATTTTTTTTAAAGATGCTCAAAACATGAAGAAACAGTTTTCAATCACTTGGACTTGCTGGAGCAGCAGATCCCAGGTTGGGAACCAGTGGACGAAGGAACTCTCTGACCGTGTGGCGAGTGAGTGGCGGCTGTGGAACGTTTTCATTTCAGCGTCGTGTTAACGTGTTGGAGCGGAAACACTGTCTCACAGCTGCGTCTGTTTTCAGGCGACGCGTCTTCCTGCAAAACTAGACAGAGAAAAGACCTGATGATGTCATAGTGACATCATACTGTACCAGCAACATCACATCAAACTGACACCTTCCACTGTAGTTTCACTGAATCAGGACATGACACAGACATGAGAAATATAAATAATATTAAATATACTTTTGAGCCATTTCAGCAGCTGCAGGTGGAGACGCTGGAGTTTAGAGACATTTACTGTCAAAAACCCAAATTCATTTATAATGAGGAGAAATCCAACACTGGAGGAGCCTGTATCCTGTGTGGAGACACGGAGCTGCAGTGTGAACTGACTCTGACGGAGCTGAAGCAGCTGCAACAGTGAAATGATCTGATGAAATCATTTTTTACTTTTTTAAATGGGGTTTTGAATGAAGGAGCCACAAAGAAAAGAGACAGGACGGTGATGATTTCTGCCTCTGTGTGTCTCCAGGTGTACGACCAGATGTTGAAGCGATACGCCCAATTGGAGGAGAGAGTCCTACAGGAGAGCCGCACCTGAGGCGCAGCCACCAATCAGATCTGTCGATGGAAATCATACGACAACATTATCAGACAGTAAATTACTCTGTATGAATTCTGAATGAAACAAGTTTTGGAAACATATTGATCTGAACTTTACTTCAAATGAATTAGTGCTGCCAGACGATAAAGATAACTGACAGTCGTAGCTTGTATGAATTTGCATTAAAAGATAATTGCAGTAGGAATCAAATCTAACAAATAAACAAACGCAGGATGAAAATCAACAGAAACTAAAACACGAAACATCCTGATGAATGTTACACATCAATAAACTGATCCCATGTCAGGGTTTGGCTGCTCACCTACAGCTTTAAACTACAAACCTGAGCCAGTGTGAAGATCTGGACTGGAGCTGATCCAGGTTCAGTATTTAGTCCTGTTGTTGCCTGGAGTGACGAACAAAGCTTTAGCCGGCGTCTGTACTTTATAACGGATCAAGACACAGTCTGATCAGGGGACAGTAGAGATCTGTGACAAACAAGCATCTTCACAAAAACACAAATAATCTAAATGATATTTTTAATTTGTGATTTGTAATAAACTCACTGATGACGTGAATCTTGGTGACGTCTTTTCTCGTCCTGTGTCTCGGTCAGTCAGAGAAGGACAGTGAGCTTCTCCTGCAGAAATGTGATGAAAACACCTGCAGCTTCATGGAGCGTTCACTGTCGCTGCCTCAGGTAAACAACAGCAGCTGCTGCTTAACAAACAGGAAGTGTGAAGTACCCGGACGTTTGATTGCACTGAGAACAAATGTCAGTGTCCTCCTCTGGTGGATGAACAGGTCAAACAGGGTTTTTAGTCCCGCTTTACTTTTTCATTTTAACATATTATTTTCAGTTTTCTCCACAGACTGTGAATAAAGATGGGCGGAGCCTCTGTGATGTCACCCACAGGTTTCTGAAGCTCAGAGTGAGCTGCTCCACTGTTGCCATCTTGGCAGTGCCTGACTCCGCCCCTAACTCCCGGCTAATCCAAAAATGGGCAAAGAGGTGGAGCTGAGACTTTGGTGCATGATGCTGGTTTAGTAACTGTGGCTATCATAGACTCCTGTTAGCATCATTAGCACAGCTGAGAGTCTAGCTCGAAGGCTAACCCAAGGCTAATGTATTTACTAGCTAATCAGATAGTTACAGGCTAAGCTAACAAGCCAGGTATGGTGAACACAGACACTGGTACCTGCTAATTAGTGCTAAGACATAAACACAATAATAGTAGAATTTCACTCACCTCTGAAAACGGGCTCAGACTTCCTCATGTTCTGTTAATTAACCAACAACAAGTCAAACTGTCTGATATTTACATGAAAAATCAAACTGTCTTTACATGGACATCATATTATCATATTATCACATTAATGTCTCTGTGTAGACAAATGAAAGTCTGTTTTTGCCTCCATGAACACCTGGGAGTCTGCTAAAAAGAAGTCGTGATTTGAAGAATCATTTTGAATAATGAGCCTCATTAAGGATGAAAACTCTTCCCATGATTCATCATTTAATATTTATAAAATATTGAAGACCCAGGTGAGATGTGTGTTCTCATTTAGTCAGTCAAGAGTTTAAAGTCACGTGTCGTCTTTTAAAAAGTTCATCATCACTGAGCGAGGTGCTGTCAATCATTCTGCCAAATACTGCAAATCTCTATTTAAATAGGAGTCGATTCATTTGAAGTTGAAGTTGATGTATGAAGTGCATACGGACATTAACACTTAAGAGTTCACACATGACATGTCGGGGGAGAGGAGGAGGAGGGGGAGGGGGAGGGAGGAGGAGGAGGAGGGGGAGGGGGAGGGAGGAGGAGGCGGCTGCTGCTGCCTGAACATCCCTCACTTCATATTTGCAGCATGTTGCAGATCCAGTGATGAAACTGTTTATTGTGACTGTG
>NW_027273860.1:567500-582500 GCF_046630095.1 Trachinotus anak | reverse complement strand
AGAGAGAGAGAGCGCCGTCCATGAACTCCACCTGTCCACTGTGATGGACCCAGAGAGAGAGAGAGAGAGAGAGACCTCGGTCTACAGCTGCCTCTCTCTCTCTTGCTGCTCTGGATCCACAGCAGCGTCTGAGACGATGGTAAACAGCAGAAAAAGGAGGACGACAGTGAGTAATGTTGTCTTCTCTGTCCTCCTGCTCTGCTTCCTTCTCTCAAGGTCTTTCCAAGCGTCTGATATTCATGTCTCCATTTAAATATAGAGAATATGAGTCAGTGGGGGGAAGTGGCCGACATGAAGAACAGAGCTGAAAAATATGGACCAGAATATTTTTTATTTACACGTCCATCCGTCTGTTCCATTCTCATGGACACGGTGTCTCAGTAACACCTTGAAGGAATCTCTTCAAATTTGGCACAAATGTTCACTCGGACTCAAGGATGAACTCATCACTATCTATCTATCTATCTATCTATCTATCTATCTATCTATCTATCTATCTATCTATCTATCTATCTATCTATCTATCTATCTATCTATCTGTCTGTTTGTCTTTTTTAAATTGACCAACAACAAATCAAAAACAGGTCACACAGGTAGCAGCAACACATGACTGCACGACTCATCAGCTGTCACTCAAAGAGGCCACGCCCTCAATCCGCCACACCTTTAGTCCTTATTTAAAAATAAACAGGTGAGTTGTATAAATTCAGCTACAGGTGTCATGAAGGAGGAAATGATCTCTAGAGAGCAGAACAGTTTCTGTACCAGGCTGTAAACATGTTTCCTTCTGCTGTAAAGACATTTGAACATGGGAGGGACTGACTCACTGCTGGAGCCAGACTCTAGTGGTCGTCAGAGGAACTGCAGCTTCTGCACTGGTGAAGCTTCATGTTTCTGCCTCAGGTGAGTCAGCTGAGTGGAGCTGGAGTAAAACAGTGTGTTGGTGGACGTCAGTGGTGGAGTGTGTGATGTGTTCAGGTTCGTGCCCAGACAGCAGGACAGCATCACTTCTAAGTGAGAAATGAAACAGAGTATTAGCTGTTATTATTAGAAAACACAGCCCCTGTGTGTGTGATGTTCCTCGTCCTCGGTCCAGGACGACGTCTGTCCTTCAGCGTCTGCTGTGTTTGTTCCTGCAGAGTCCATTAGACCTCAGCTCATGAAATTACAGCCTAAATGAGAGAGAGTGAATGGGAGAGAGGAGGATTCTGGATGCCTAGCAACAACCACTTGCTGCCTTCTCCTCCTGAATCTGACACACACACACACACACACACACTCATCCACACCAGCGTGGTCGGCAGCCTGCAGCCTTTAGAGTCAGCTGCTAATTTGGTCAATTAGGACACCGTTAATTTTGTCAATTAAACCCTGTGTTCATTTGTCCAATTAAGCCTTGTGCTAATTGATCGTCCAGGGGGCAGAGCTGGGGGAGGAGGGGGTCTAAACAGGTGGATGTCATATGTCTCACACATCAACATACACACACACACACACACACACATACACTAACAAACAGACATTTATAAAAGAGAAGGGAAACATTTTCCAGAGCAGGGAGAGGTTAATTGTAGCAGCTCGTTAAGGAATGAACTGATTAAGGTACAGTGAAGTGAGCTTGATTGACAGCTGGACAAGGTGTGTGATCTCCCAGGATGCACAGCAGTGTGTGTAGTAGCGGTGGTGTTGTGTTTGTGTGCAGCCACGATGCTCTCATTTGCCTTTTGTTTGTGGCTGGCTCTCATGGAGAATGAGAAACAATCCTCCAAAACCCTTCAGACGAGCGGAAAACTGGACTTTAACTGCTCCTCCTCCTCCCGCCGCTCACCACCTTCTCCTGCTTCCTGTGTGTGAGGGGATGAGAGGAAACAGTGACTGACGTTTCACTGGAATGTCAGTGTAGTGCTGCTGCCTCTGCCTCTTTATTGGCTCCTCGCTCGGCTCCAGTCTTCAGGCTTTAATTAATGATGATAATAGTAATTATTTAGAGAGAAGAAATGTGGAAAGATTCACTTTGTCTTCTCACTCCATCCTCTTTATCTCTCTGTCTTTGTGCTGCCCTTTAGTCTGCCACTTATTCACACACACACACACACACACACACACTGTACAGCTACATGCAGCATTTCATTTTGTCATTTCATCAAGTGAGGCTGAATTTTGACACTATATTATCATCTGATGGTGATGATGAAGATGATGATGGTGATGATGAAGATGATGGTGATGGTGGTGATGGTGATGATGAAGATGATGATGATGATGATGTGTTGGTTTTATCAGGCTGTGACCTCTAGTGACCTCCAGTCTGCACTGGGATGCCCCCCCCCTTCCATTAGGGTGCTGTTATTTCTGTAACAGTCACACCCACTTCTCTCTGTGATTGGTCAACTGTGTGGAGGTGACCGGGACCTCACACTGCCTCTCTGTGATTGGTCGGCGTTTCAGCCAGTTCTGGAGTTTGGTCAGCGATATCTGACAGGTTGGACATCATGTGATACGAAACTACACACAGATGTTTGAGTTGTGTTCAGTTCAGACTACGACTAATCAAACTCTCTCTGGGGGGGGCACTGGGTCCAGCTCCAAGTGGTAACTCCATCACTGAAAACACCATGAAATGGAAAATACACTTGATATGTAAATGTGCAGTTTCTCCACTAGTCTGGCTGATAAATGAGGTTCTTTTAGTGCATTAACGTGGCATTAATTGTATATAAAATGTTATAGTACAGTTCTGGCTAATGGGGCCCCTCCTAACTGGGGGCCCCAGGCAGTTGCCTTCCTTGCCTAATAGTAAAGTCCGCCCCTGGTCCAACTCTACAGTTTGTCTCCAGTATATCGTTTTGACAGCAGCAGTGAGTCTGGCCCTGTCCCTCCATAAACGTGGCCAGGAGCCATTTTTGCAGGATGATTATCCTGCAATGTGAGTTTCTTTTCTTTGTAAAGGATTTTGTTCTGCATTTCAAATGAACTTCACTCATCATAAAGAGCTGTAAATTCCTGCCAGCAGCCATTTTGTCAGAGCAGCAGTCAGATTTATCTTCACTCAGTCTAACCTGGTATTTATCTCGGCCTTTTGTTCCTGCCTTTGCTCCTGTTTTGGTTCCTTTGGGGGTTAATAAACATTTTCACTTGTGAGCCTTGATATGTCTGAGAGTGAATTTCAGTGTAATTTTCTAATCAAATGCTCTTAATGTGCTTCTAACAGGCATTAGAGTGACTGGTGAGAAGGGAGCTTTTATCTCAGCTGCTCTTTGGATCAGCGAAGCATCATTTTTGCTCTGCTCTGGTTTTTGGAACAACTGGTTCGTTGTCAGAAAGCTGGATGCTGAGGACTCATTTACCTTCATGGAGATTTAACCAGCTGGATCCAACATTCAACACCAGATCTGTTCTCAATATTTCTCCTGTTTCTGGTTGCAAATCACATGGATCAGAAAAAGCTATTTTTTGGGGGTTTTTTTTTAATTTGAGAGGTCCTGTGCTCAAATCCTGGACCAGCCCTTAATATCATATTACAACCCCCAGAAAAGGTTTGACTTCAACACATGTCTGCTGTTTTTTCAGTACCTTTGAGGACATTTTTGCCCTGAAGATCTCAGCACGACCTTTTCAGACATTAGGCTTTTAGCTTGACTTGACTTCTTTGACCGAAGTCTGTAGAGGTTACTGACCTTAACCGTCTATAACCTGAAGTGTTTTCATGGACAGGAGTGGTTGGAGGTGGTGACCTGTTGCCTGGGAGACTGAGTTCAGGGCTGAAGAGTCTGAAGACTGCTCCCACCCTGTGGTGTTTGCCATGAAAAATGAAGAGGAAGATGAAAAGGAAACAGTAGAGCCATGACAGGCTGGATGAAGAAAGATAAAGAGAGATAGAAACAGTCTGGTTTTTCCTTTTCTTTTTCCTCCCTGTCTTTCCTCCTCCATTTCCTCTTTCATTCTCATTCTTTGGTCTTTGTTTTCTCTGTCTCTGTCCTTCCACCCACCCTGGATGACAGATAACCAAACGCCACATTAAACTTTTATGCTGCTAATAAACAAAGGAACGGCTTCGTCTGGAGCACGGCAGGGTTTGACATCGGGCGATGGGGGGATGAAAAGGTGGAGAGAACATCAGTAATGAGGAAGACAGTGGAGGGCATCTGTTTGTCAAGGCTGATTGTTACAGCAGTGGTCAAACAAAACACACCAAAGGCAGTTTTAAAGGTCATGAATGGTTGTAATCTCTGACTGTGTCCTGCCTGCTCTTCCTGATTTTAATCACTGTGGTTGGTTTGTCAGGGTTTTTCCTTCAGCTCAGGTCTTTCACAGCAGAAATATTCTAAAACATCAGCTGCCTCTGACCAGTTTGTAAAGAAGACGACGCTTTAAAGTCGTAACTGGGACAATTACAGTTTTAATGTCAGAGGGTCCTGCTTTGGTTTATCCCCAAGTTGTGAAAGATCGAGTTTAACAAAACTGAGTCACGTGTTGCTTCTGTGCGTTTAGTCTCATGTAGTCATTCTAACCAGCAGCAGACCATTCATCCATTCATCTGTCCATTCATCCATCCATCTATCTGTCTGATCATTCATCATTCATCCATCCATCTATCCGTTAATCCATTCATCTGTCCATCCATCTGTCCATTCATCCATCTATCTGTCTGATCATCCATTCATCTGTCTGTCCATTCACCCATTCATCCATCTAGACACCAAACCTTTTGCTACAGATGTTTCCAGTCGTTTGTGTTATTGCTGTTTTAAATGTCACTGTCCACAGATCTGACCACAGGAACTCATGGAGGCCGGAGGCTGGAGGCCGGTCATGTCTGAGTCTGTTGATCCATCAGCACAGACACAGAGGGATGAAGGGGCAGCAGCTTTGTCCGATCAGAATCACAGAGAATCGACCGCGTTGTTGACCGATGCAGATCCTCAGGACTGAAAGCTGGAAGGTGGCAGATCCCAGAACTAATCCCCCCTGCGTGTGAAATGCATGAGAACATGGTCCGCTGGGTGTTTGTGATGGTAACTGAAGGTGATCTGCAGCTGTGAAACCCAGCAGGGTGTGATGGGCTGCTTCCACCTGTAGGATGTGAGCAGCACTGACGGTTCATCTTTTCATGAAGTAATGAACTACTTCATGAAAAAAACTCAAATGACCTGGATTACTCTCTGTCAGAAGACATCATTGACCCAAACCCACGTTTCCATCAGACAGTTTGACTTGTGTGACTGGATCAGGATAAAAGCAGATTTCCTTTGTCTCACAGGAAACTAAGTCTCTAAAAGCAGTGAACTCAGTTCCCTCAAACAGTTACAACAAAGTCTTTTTTCCTGCAGTGACGTTAGTTTAAAGTTTAAATTAACAGATGAATTACTTATTCTTTTAATTGTTTAATCCATCCATCAACTGGATTATGAGACAATGGGCCCCGGGTGTAGACGAGTGAAAGGCCACACACACTTTGTGATTGTGTTGATTAATTAATTAACTGAGTTAATTATTTTACTAATAATTATTGGTGTAAACAGCAGCAGCTCTGGACTAGTCCTCATGAAGCCAACATTATGTTTCCTCTTCTCATTGTTGCTGTGAGCTTCAGCTCCTGACTCGTTACCTCTCAACATCAAGTGTTACTAAATATGAGCTGAATATTATAATGCAATCAACCGCAGTCACAGGCAGGATGCTGTTGTGTTGATCAGACCTGACCCACACACACTGAGATACACTGACGGGAGATCAGTGACTGTGAAGTCAGAAGCTCCAGAGGAGGGGTGGAGGAAGGTGGTGGCCCTCACCTTCACCTGTCAGTGGATGGTCCAGAGCGACGGGTAGGTCGACCAGCTGGAAGTCAAACTACAGTGATGTGGTACTTTAATCATTTGGCCGTCAGACGCTGCATCGTCTGTAACTGCCGCCCTGAATGACACAGAGGTGTTCAGAACATGAACCAACAAACCAACAGACCAACAAACTGACAAACCAGCAAACCAATAAATCAATCAACAATCATTAGCTTCTCCAAGTGAACAACCACACAGGTGTTTGCTCTGATACGACCAATGGGAGCGTCTCCTGAAACAGACGCCCTGCGCCCAGATTTTATGACAGATTTTAAAATAAAGACGTCAGTTGAAGGAATATTATCAGGACTGATCACAGAACAGTTCAGCTGAGACTTCACTTGCATCTGTGTAATCTGCAATTTTAGTTGTATCACCTGTCCTCCTCCTCCTCCTCCTCCTTTTCTTCCTCTTTTAATCTGCTTCTCTCTCCTCCTCTCCCTCACTCTTCACCTCTGTTGTCTTCTCTTTCACCCTCATCCATCAGGGATCGATGGGGCTCAACTCACTCGCTCTATTTTCTCTCTCAGATCCAAACTATTCAATAAAGGCAGAGTTGCCGTCACATTGATCCAGAGTCCAAGGTCCTGAACTCGGCGAGGTCACAGTGTTTAAGACGAGCAAAACCAAAAATCAAATCTTCTTCTTCTTCTGTTTTTTCTGTGCAGCCGCTCAGCCTGAAACTGATCACTGAGCTGCTTCTGCACAGACTGACGTTCACTTCAGACCAAACAGAAGCAGCAACATATCATTTCCCTCCTTCCTGATGTCACTGAGTCACGCCCTAATGTCGCTGTAAGAACACTTTAAATTCAGAAGTTAAAAAAAACGTTGAGTGTTTCCAGATTCTGGGAACATAATGATGTGACTGTTGAGTTCATATTTCCATTTCCATCAGGAAGTCAGTGTATGACGCAGATCATTTTCATCATTTAGGAGGAAGTGATCAAGGTGTTTTGAGGGCAGAAAGGTTGGTGCTCTGAGCTGCTGTGTAATCAGGGTTTCTGTGTTTAACATCACCTCCACTGCAGTGAAGCCTCATCAAATGTTAATGAGTCCAGGACACACTCAGCGGTAAACAGCTGAGACCTGGCGCAGTATGTGGAGACGTTCAGCTGTGGATGATCATCTTTATTAATCTACAGATTATTTTACAGATTCATTGATGAGTTGTTTGATGTGTCCAGATGTCTTGTTTACTGTGATATAAAACCACTGGAGAAATATATATATATAAATAAATATATATAAATATATATATATTTTATTAATCAAATTATTACAGTCACATTATGAGAACAAACTGGGGACACTTCCATATCATCACCTTGTAAAGTATTGATATTTAATATGTCAGCAATAACATAATCTGTGGGGTTCCTCAGGGCTCTGTTCTTGGTCCTGTATATTTTCAGTTTGGTTACAGCTACAGCAGAGAACGTCTGATACATCATCAACCTTTTATCCCACAGCTGTTTGTCTCCACATCCAGCTGCAGATCAACACGATGATCCGTGTGTTTGTGTCCAGTGTTCCTCTCTGTTAGCTCCGTGTTTGGTCTCCTCCAGGTGGAGGACAGAGGCTGAGACAGATGCTTGATGAAAATAATGAGTTTCAAACCCCAAACTAGGAGCCTGATGAAGTGTTCCTCGAAAGACTTTTGATAATTGTAGAGTCCTGTGTGTGTGTGTGTGTGTGTGTGTGTGTGTGTGCTTCATTCAGCTCTTTAATATTGCAGCTCTGTGTTTGCGCTCACAGCTGGAGGCCTGCCGTCGCTCTGCATGCAGCTCGCTGCCTCTCAGCTGCAACACTTCATCAAGCTGCTCCGTCCTGTTCAAACATGCACAGACCGCCGTCACGTTTACAGGCACAGCAGACACCAAACTACTGCCAGTAATCAGGTCAAGGCAGGAGATCAGGTGACGTGTTTGCCGCCTTCAGGCTTTTTCACACCAGCCTCAATATTTCCACCTGAAAGACACACGTTGTTTTCAGAAACACGTTCATGTGTTTGATGTTGTGTTCACAGACTCTGTTGCTTTTTAATCAGATGTCTGATGTCTACGCTGTTAAAAATCTGAATGACAGAAGTTAGTGCTGCAGCCTTTGTGTAAAATCTGTCTAAAAAAATCTCCCTTTTCTTTCTGGAAACGTTAAATCTCTCAGATTTTTTTTCTTAAAGCACAGTCACAGTTCAGACGTCAGCATCTTTCTGCTTTTCTCAGTTGTGATATATTCTTGAAAAAAAGTTGTTTACTTTTTCATATGGGTTTCTTCCACTTGCCCTGTTTGTTTTCAAGATTAAAGTTAGTTTAGATTTTGTGTGGTTTGACTGATCAGAATGATGGAAATGAATTGTACATGTTGTTGAATCATTACACCAGAAGGATTTTAGGATTTTATGATAATATCAGTTCTAACAATCCAGCAAAGTCAAATTTAATCACAGTAACATTTGTGACCTAATTTTTAAAGTGTCCCTGTCCGACTGACTGATCATATTTCCTCGTCACTGAGTTGTAGTTTCTGGCTCCATCAGGTTCCATCAGGGCTGTTTACAGTCTTCAGTGTTGTTAGTTCAGCTCGTTGTCTCTACATTCAGAGACTTGTTTTCAAACAGTCTGGGTATAAACCTGGTCCAGGTCTGGACCGGGGGGCTCAGGTCTACACCTCCTGTTATAGTCCACTGAGCTGCTCTGGTTTCCTGCTGCTCAGGACCTGCAGGAAGGGGAGGAGCTTCAACACACTGAGCCCCGCCTCCATTGCAGCAAATAAACTACTGTGATTACATGAATCATTATTACTGAAGGAGAGAGAGAGAGAGACAGAGAGAGAGAGAGAGAGTCATCACTAACTGCTAAAGAAACCAGCTGATCTGAATAACATTTAGACAACAGAAACACCAGCCACAGGAAGTGAGACAATACACTTCCTGTAGCACAACAATAAAAGCCCTGTGAGGAAATAAAGGGTTTCTGTCCACTGAATGATCGCAGCCCCATTAGCACTGAGAGTCGAGACACGACAGGAAGTGAACAAGTGAAGGAGCGTGTGTTCTGCGCTCAGCTCCCAGCAGCCCCGCCTCCTCGTTCACATGTTTGTTAGAGCAGCGTTTGCACAGAGTCCTGACAGCTGGATGGGATCGTCAGCACAGAGCCAGAGCACAGAAACTTCTCTCTCTCCTCCGTCTCTGACAAGGCCACCAGCTCCTCTCCTGCACTGTTACATAAAGCCGTTACATAAACAGCTGACAGACTGGCAGGGCGACCGAGCTATGGTATGGATGAGGAGAGAGAGAAGAGGGAAGAGAGGAAGAGGAGGAGGTGGACAGAAAAAGATGGAAAGGGGAGGATGGGATAAGATAAGAACATGCTCTTATCTTAGTGTGTTTCCAGGTGTTTCCAGGTGTTTCCAGGTGTTGGGAGTATGAATGTCTATGAGAAAACAGTTGTATAAAGGCTTTAGTGTCTGCAGACGAGCTGTGTGGAGTGTGATAAATGTCCTCAGGTGATGTGTAAGAAGCTCAGCTCATGATGATGATGATGATGATGATGAGCTTCGTCTCAAACAACAGCAGGAAAAGAACAAATGAAGATTTGAGTTGTAGTAAAATGTGCTGATGCTTCTGCTACTATCATCGCTCCGTCTGTTATTACTGATAAATCTGTTGTGGTGGGAACTGTCTGCTGTCTGCTGTCTGTGTGTGTGTGTATGTGTGTGTGTGTGTGTGTGTGTGTGTGTGTGTGTGTGTGTGTGTGTGTGGGTGGGTGGAGGAAGATGTACTACATCCTAGGGCAAGCTTAGTGTGAGACGGAAAAGAAACCATCTGAATGTTACATCCCCAGGCAAGTTAAACTGTGAGTGTGTGTGTGTGTGTTTGCCTCCATCAGCAGTGCTTTAAGAAGACTCCATGCATTAGTTATCAGCTCAGCTCTGATTTTCCTGTTTCTGCTCACAGCTCTGGCTGATGTAACATCACTAACGCAGCACACTGCTGTGTGTGTGTGTCTGTGTGTGTGTCTGTGTGTGTGTCTGTGTGTGTGTGTGTGTGTGTGAGATCTGAATGTTGTGTTTTTCCAAAATAATTGATATAACAGTTTTTGTCCTTTGCAACAGGAACGTTTTTAAGTAACTTTATATTTCATTTTAAAACTAAAACCATCTCCATCCACACCAACACACCTGAAAACACAGATCACATGACCATTCAGCTGCACTGAGCATGTGCGAGCCGGTGTAAACAGGAAGCAGGTTGTCTCCTCTCAGTTGGTTAGTTGCAGTAAATCCCCTGAAGCAGGAACAGTAAAGACAGTTGTAGAGTTCAAATCCAGAACTGAGCTGAACAACAGCTGCTGCAGAGACAACAAGGTCAGTAACACTTTCATTCATTCTCCATGTTGTTTCACCACTGGTAGTCCAGGCTGATGAGAGCCAATCAGGAGCCACCGTGGGCGTCTACGTCATCGTTTCCAAAGGTCTCTGTTTGTGTCTGTCCAGACTACAACACAACCTGGAGGTTTAGACTGAAACGGGTCCAGTTTCTGAGAGTCTCTGTTTTAGAGGCTGAGATGTTGGCACACACTCCTGTAGATAAGCTATAGAATAGAAAGGAGGCATTCAGGGGCAGAGTTTCTGTGGGAGAGAATAACACTGAGGAAGTTGTTACTTAGCAAAACTATAAAAGGGACAAACTCAGAAAGAGGTGAATGTGAACTACACAGCAGCTCCTCCTCTATGTTGATCTATCCAGGCTCAAGCACCAAGACAATAAATGATCCTATTTTATCTGTGTGTACTGGACACACAGAGCCAGGCCGTGGTTAGCTTAGCTTAGCACAGAGGCTGGAAGCAGAGGGAAACGGTTAGCCTAGCTCCATCAGTAGAGTTCCAACGGCTCCCTGGGTCTTATCTTTGTGTTCTGGTGCTGAGGAGAGCGCGACACCAAACCTTTTCCCTCCCCAGCCTGTGAAAAGTTTCTCCTGCAGGTCAATGAACCCCTGAAGGCAGCTGTGCACAGGTGTGTGAGTGGCTCCTCAGTGGCTCCTCAGTCCAGCTGTCTCTCATGTTACGGCTGAGATGCAGCCCAGTGATGAGACTGATGAACTCAGTGAAACTCACGTGAGGAGAAACCAAACCAACACTGACGGGAGGAGCTGGAGTTTCTCATGATATGTTCTCACCCCGGATTATAATCCCAGTCCAGCCACACAGCAACACTTAATCCAGCCTGTGTGTGTGTGTGTGCGTGTGTGTGTGTGGGTTG
Source organism: Trachinotus anak (assembly GCF_046630095.1). NCBI lineage: Eukaryota > Metazoa > Chordata > Actinopteri > Carangiformes > Carangidae > Trachinotus > Trachinotus anak. The sequence continues at coordinate 571,400 of NW_027273860.1, read as the reverse complement.
TTCAGTTCTATGACGGCAGGCTAACGGGGGAAATACCACAGAGATGGAGGTTAGTGATGCAAAGCTGCACCCACATGATCCTACAGTCACCTTGAATCACCCCTAAACACACACACACACACACACACACATGTGGGTCAGTCCAATACTTGGTTAGGTTCAGGGAAAGGTCGTGGTCGGGGTTGAGATTGTCGTCATAGTTACAATACACATGGTTCAGGTCACATGACGATCGTGGTTAAAGGGTTAGGGTTACTTCCTGTTCTCCTGTCGTCATAACCACGGCCGCTAGAGGACGCCACAAACTACGACGAGCTCGTTTTCTACAGGACGAACACCGAGCGGCAACAGGACGGTTCAGTGTGATGCATTTAATGCTCGAGCCTGTCGCCGCCCAGATGGTTTCATTACAGGATGGAGACTGCACTGTACACACACACACACACACACACACACACACACACACACACACACACACACACACACACACACACACACACATTCCCCTGCTAAACACACTATGTCTTTTTGGACAGCCCACAGAAGAAGGGTTTCAGCCACTAATTGCCATAGCAGCTTGTGTGTGTGTGAGAATGATTGAAGCTGATGATCCTCAGTGAACTCCTCTGAAGACCTTCAGTGTTGAGCTGTGTGACCTCTCGTAGGTGATGTCCTCAGGTGATGTCACCTGAGTCAGTGTGGGCGGAGCCTGAAGACGACAAGTTTGAAAAGTAAAAAAATCTGAGGAGTTAGAAAGAAGTGAGAGTGAACCCGGTCTCTGGATGTGAACCTGGTCTCTGGATGTGGACCTGGACTCTGGATGTGAACCTGGACTCTGGATGTGAACCTGGACTCTGGATGTGAACCTGGACTCTGGATATGGACCTGGACTCTGGATGTGGACCTGGTCTCTGGATATGGACCTGGACTCTGGATATGGACCTGGTCTCTGGATGTGAACCTGGTCTCTGGATGTGGACCTGGTCTCTGGATGTGGACCTGGACTCTGGATGTGGACCTGGTCTCTGGATATGGACCTGGTCTCTGGATGTGGACCTGGTCTCTGGATGTGAACCTGGACTCTGGATATGGACCTGGTCTCTGGATGTGGACCTGGTTTCTGGATAAGGACTCGGTCTCTGGATATGGACCTGGTCTCTGGATGTGAACCTGGTCTCTGGATGTGGACCTGGTCTCTGGATGTGGACCTGGTCTCTGGATGTGAACCTGGACTCTGGATATGGACCTGGTCTCTGGATGTGGACCTGGTCTCTGGATATGGACCTGGTCTCTGGATGTGAACCTGGACTCTGGATGTGGACCTGGTCTCTGGATATGGACCTGGTCTCTGGATATGGACCTGGTCTCTGGATAAGGACTCGGTCTCTGGATATGGACCTGGACTCTGGATGTGGACCTGGTCTCTGGATGTGGACTCGGTCTCTGGATATGGACCTGGACTCTGGATGTGGACCTGGACTCTGGATGTGGACCTGGACTCTGGATGTGAACCTGGACTCTGGATGTGGACCTGGACTCTGGATGTGAACCTGGACTCTGGATGTGAACCTGGACTCTGGATATGGACCTGGACTCTGGATGTGAACCTGGACTCTGGATATGGACCTGGACTCTGGATGTGAACCTGGACTCTGGATGTGAACCTGGACTCTGGATGTGGACCTGGACTCTGGATGTGGACCTGGTCTCTGGATGTGGACCTGGTCTCTGGATATGGACCTGGTCTCTGGATAAGGACTCGGTCTCTGGATGTGGACCTGGTCTCTGGATATGGACCTGGTCTCTGGATATGGACCTGGTCTCTGGATGTGAACCTGGACTCTGGATGTGAACCTGGACTCTGGATGTGGACCTGGACTCTGGATGTGGACCTGGTCTCTGGATATGGACCTGGTCTCTGGATGTGGACTCGGTCTCTGGATGTGGACCTGGACTCTGGATGTGGACCTGGTCTCTGGATGTGGACCTGGTCTCTGGATGTGGACTCGGTCTCTGGATATGGACCTGGACTCTGGATGTGGACCTGGACTCTGGATGTGGACCTGGTCTCTGGATATGGACCTGGACTCTGGATGTGGACCTGGTCTCTGGATGTGGACCTGGTCTCTGGATATGGACCTGGACTCTGGATGTGGACCTGGTCTCTGGATATGGACCTGGTCTCTGGATAAGGACTCGGTCTCTGGATATGGACCTGGACTCTGGATGTGGACCTGGTCTCTGGATATGGACCTGGACTCTGGATGTGGACCTGGACTCTGGATATGGACCTGGTCTCTGGATGTGGACCTGGACTCTGGATATGGACCTGGACTCTGGATGTGAACCTGGACTCTGGATGTGGACCTGGACTCTGGATGTGAACCTGGACTCTGGATGTGAACCTGGACTCTGGATGTGGACCTGGTCTCTGGATATGGACCTGGTCTCTGGATATGGACCTGGTCTCTGGATATGGACCTGGTCTCTGGATAAGGACCTGGTCTCTGGATATGGACCTGGACTCTGGATGTGAACCTGGACTCTGGATGTGGACCTGGTCTCTGGATGTGGACTCGGTCTCTGGATTGGGACCTGGACTCTGGATGTGAACCCGGTCTCTGGATGTGGACCTGGACTCTGGATGTGAACCTGGTCTCTGGATGTGAACCTGGTCTCTGGATGTGAACCTGGTCTCTGGATGTGGACCTGGACTCTGGATGTGAACCTGGAGTATTTCTTCTCTGAACTGGTCTTTGGACCCAGATCAGATGATCACAGTCCAGCTTTGTGTTTTGGTCTACATGTGAATCAGGGTCAGCTCCAGTCCAGCAGGAGGTGGTGATTCATCTTAGTTAGTTAGGTCGTTAGGTCGCTAGTTAGTTGGTTAGTTAGTTAGTTAGTTAGTTAGTTGGTTAGTTAGTTAGTTGGTTAGTTAGTTAGTTGGTTAGTTGGTTAGTTAGTTAGTTGGTTAGTTAGTTGGTTAGTTAGTTAGTTAGTTACACCACGAGACAAACTCTACGAATCAATAGTAACAATATGTCGTATGATGTTAGATAATAATCTGGCATACTGAGGATTTTCGTTATGTGTCACCAGCTGTTCCCGCCCTTACTGTTGCGTCACAAAGTGTGGCTGCTGTTGCCTAGCAACCTTGACAACACGTCACTTCTGTTCCCAGTAACTTGAGGGTTTCAGGTCCTTGGTTTTAGCAGTTGTACTGTTACTGTTGACCTGAGCTGAAACACAACCCTGACTTTAACAGTTAATCCTCAGACTCTCTGTCAGGGTTTGCCGACATATTATTTTCATCACCAGTGCAATGAATCTTGGGATATGTTGGATCATGAAGGATCCACCAGGAAAAGAGGGACACATTTGAAATAGGACAGCCTAGTCACACCGCTGCGTTCAAATCCCACCCCTGAAGGATGTGGCCCCTGAAGGATGTGGCCCCTGAACTGGGACACAGCTATAATGAGATAAATCAACAAACACCCAGTGAGTAACAGACAAGTAGTGAGCAGAAGAAAGAGCCGAGAGCTGCCGTCGGTCTCAGAGAGTCACGATGTGGTTCCCAGGACGCAGCGTCGCAGGACAGGACTGCAGGACGGAGCTCACCTCACGTATGAAGACGATCTCCTGCGTGGCCTTCGTGTGGCCGCAATCTGCAGTGAGAGAACAGCAGAACGTTGTTCTGTGCTGAGAGCTGGATCAGCCACAGAACAGCCTCTGGTGTCAGAAGAGGGTGGGAACAGTGTCACCCCAGCAGCTCCCACTGTGACACGAGTGGGTGAACTTCTCTATGTGCTGCACAGTCGAGCTCTAACACACAAGGTCGAGGTGTGTGTGTGTGTGTGTATACACATGCATATGTATGAGTGTGTGTGGTGATGTGTT
>NW_027273860.1:520000-560000 GCF_046630095.1 Trachinotus anak | reverse complement strand
TGCACCAGTTTTCAACAGCAAATTAGTTCAGTAGGAAACCTGACAGCGGACAGATCATCATCATCATCATCATCATCAGTATTATTATTGTTTCATCAACACTATGAAGGAACGTTGTTTCTGTGTCTGTATCTGGATCCTTTAAACCAATCACTGTCGCTGCATCAGTGTTGAGAGGAGGGACTGGTCTCATTGAACGTCAGTTTCAACAAGGTGGGACGTCAGTGAGGTGATGTTAATTTGTTCCAACTTCAGTTTTCAGTGAAGACGTTGCTGACATCATCACTGATCAAGTTAAGATGTTCAGACAGCAACAGGGTCCTTGCTGGAATCTAACACCCTTTTTACACCAAAATTAGAAGTTTAAAAGAACTTCTGAGAAAAGGTGATTGACTCCTTTTACACTGACAGACGAGTTTATATTTCTGAGGCTACGTCCACACCGCTAGTTTAAACTCCTCTCTTCTCTGTTTTCTTCTCCGTCCACTCTCCTCCAGAGTTTTCAGCCTCTAAAACAGAGACACAGAAACGCTGCTGGACCTGTTTCTGAGTGTAAAACTGCAGGTTGTGTAGTCTGGACGGACAGAAACGCGTGAGACACTTCAGTCAGTGATGGTGTGTTTTTGAAACTTATTTCTGGCTGTACTCTCAGCTGAAGGTGTAGCTGCACTGTGCTGGGCAGGTGACAGGTGTGTTTTCAGTGTTTTAGCTAGTAAATACCTGTGGCTACTGCAGAGTCATGTGACCTGGGTGTCAATGCTGATTGTAGCCTTTCACACTGACGACTAACGCTAAATGTCAGCAGGTCTTAGCTGTTGTTTTGACCAGTGTAAAAGGGGCTAAAGTCCAATGTTCTCTCTCCATTAGCTCCGTGTTTGGTCTCCACCAGCTCCTGAGGAGAATATCTGGATTTTAAGCTGCTAAGTGCTGAAGGCTGTGAGAGCGGGAACAGTACAGCTGTTTTCACGCTGTGGTGGTTCTGTATAGTTGAATCCATCTCAGCTGCTTTAAAGCTACTTGGATAAAAATCTTTGTATCTGCTGCCTCCGCCTGCTGCACTGTGGAGCTTCACACAAACTGAGGCCTGAGCCACTGAGCTGCCCCCTCACTACTACGACTCCCTGCAGGGCCTGAACACCAGTAGAGGGGGGCGGGGGGGTACACGATGGGGGATGGGTTGCCCGTAGCTACAGGCGAGATTTAAAGGGCCAGTGTCTTTTATCTTTTTTCTCCTCACAGCTCCCCTAAGATTGATGACATGGGGTCAAGATGGGGGGAGGGGGGGTTGGGGGGGTCAAGAGCAGACCCAGAGGGAGAAACAGAGTGCGGATTTGAAACCAGGTTCAACATGGTGTGTTAACTGAAGAGCTGGGGGAGCGTTAGATTTATCCTCCTGCATCAGCAGCTCCTAACACACAGGAATGTTTCAGAATAAAAGCAGCAGCTCTGCCATCAATACAACAGGTTCTGGCTAAATATGAAGTCAGTATTTATTGTTTTCCAGCTCTTTTCATGGAAAGTTTCCTGGATAATTTCCCTCATAAACTTAGCTGGTATTATCTGTGATGGACTGGATATTTCTGAGACGGTTTAAAGTTGTGTTACAGACCAGACCAGCGCTGACCAGTATTATTATGAGCAAAATATAGTTAAAGTAACATAGTAAAAGTATTTCCTGTAGTTAGAGTATCACAGTAAAACTGCTTCATCGTGCAGTGAACTGTCTCCTGTGACTGATCTCTGATCAGATCATTGATCCTGAGTGGTTTTACTGTTGGAGCTGCTTTGGCTGTGTCAGAGAGAGTTAACATTAGTCTCTGGGCTGCAGGCGTGAAACATGTGAACATGAGTCCTGTTTCTGTCGTGCTCGTGTAGCTCTGGTGTCCAGCAGCAAGTTTACAGGAACCGAGCGGCAGCAGCCACGTTTCACCACACTCATCGCTCTCTGTTAATATTCAGCTGCGGCTCCACTGACCTGCTTTCTCAGCGATCAATACTGTCTGTGGAGGAGGGGAGCCTCCTGTTTATATTCTCACCCCCTCCTCTACACACACACACACACACACGCACACACACACTTAGTTAAGGAAAAAAGTTGAGGCCTGACAGAAAACTGTCGAGAATCATGAAGCTGCAGGAAGAGCAGTGGTCCAACTGTAGAGGATCTGACACACAAACTGACCTCAGGTCAGATCTGTGTTGTGGAACCAGGTCCTCGTGGTTCAGGTCTCACCTGGTCTGAAACACTCTTCTGTTCATGTTCTTCTGTTATCACCATGAACTCATCGTGATGAGTTCAGAGTCAGAGGAACCTGTAGTTTTTACTTTAGTTTGACACTAAGGGATTCCTTAAATGTAAGACTGAGACAAGGAGAAAACCTTAAATACTTAAGTGTGCTTATGTAAAGCACATTGAGTTGCCTTGGTATGAAATGTGCTATATAAATAAAGATGCCTTGCCTTGCCTTAAGTGAACATTTTAAGGTACTTTAAGGAGAAGACTTAGACGGTGACGTGTTCTGCTCCACAGGCTCAGAGACACAGTCTCCACCATTTTTATTTTTCATCCAAGGAAGTTTCTCCAGAAACCAAAACTCTGAACAAAGTAGAATGAACCTGACAGTTTGTCTGCGTCATCAGGACCAGACCACAGGGTTCTGTCCACAACACTGGCTGAGAGATTATACCTGTAAATTAAAGCTGTAGTTTTTTTCTTCTCTCAGTATAAAGAATAAGATGCTGAAATGTGTTGTTAACTTTAAATATAGTCCACAAACACACACAGCCTGGTTCACTTAGAGAGAGAGAACAGGAAGAAGTCTCATTGTCCAACACTGAAAACAGTAATAATCTGATCATCTATAATCAATAACCAGTATTCTCATTAAGGTGTTTAAACATGCTGCATCTTTAAGAAATCTGGAAGACACTGATTTCACAGCAGCTTCAACACACAGGGAGTTGGTGCAAAGATGTTTTCCCAGAGGAAGAGTCCTCACTCTGGTGCAGCTTGAAGCACAGAAACTGTGTTTTCTACAGTGGCCCAGAGGGCTCCACACGCAAACAGACGAAACACAAACACATTCAGAAAACAGCTTCATCAGTTTGGAAACAGCTGTTTTCTGAATGTGTTTGTGTTTTGTCTCTTTGTGTGTTTTTGTGAAGTTGCAGTGCACTGAGCTCTCAGGGCCACCGTAGTTTGTTTGCAGAGCGCCGTTCCAGCCGAACGTCCTCAGACAGGTGGAGAGTGTGTGTGTGTGTGTGTGTGTGTGTGTACACCTAGACAGATAAAGTGTTATCTGGTTTGTGCTATTTGGGACAACAATGGAGTCCGGGAAACACAATCGCACACTGCAGGATGTGTCCCGCTCCTTTTAAACCATCCAATCAGGCGGCAGCAGCCTCGGTGCTCATGGTATAGAATAACAACAGTGAAGTGTTGGTCTGCATTGTGTTTGTCTGGCTGTAAAGTTTGGAGCCTCACTGTGACAGATGGGGGGGGGGGTCCACAACTCTTTTTCATTGACAAACTGACGGCTCCCAGGGGCCCAGACACCCCCCCCCCCTCCCCTTCCTCCTCCCCTCATTTTTTCCTCTCTCGCCCTCCTCTCTCCCTTGAGGACCAGAGGAATGACTCTCTCTCTCTGCTGCCATTTGTCCAGGGATGGGGGGCCCAGTCTGGGAGTGTGTGTCCTGTCTGGTCTCTTAGAGATGGTGGGGGCAGATGTTGTCTGGACAACAACAACAAAACACACACACACACACACACACACTCTGTCGTCTTATCTGGAGGTTCCTCCCCTGCAGCGGTGATTTGTTTGAATTGCTTCAGACTGAACGACTCCTCTTATCAGCTGTTAAAACGTGAACAGTCACGTGCACGCTCGGCCTCGTGCACACTCACACGTGGTGCTGCGGGGACTGGTGTTTTGTCTGCAGGAACATTTCCTCTCCGGGCTCTAAACCGGTTCCAGGGGTTCTGTGGGGCGGTGGTTCTATTGGTCCTCGCTGGGTGTCTGTGTCCTTCAGGCTCTCACTGGGGGTCATGGGTGGTGATGTGGGGCTGGTGTGATGGGAGCACGCGGTGACGTTCCAGCTTCCTCTCTGTATGTTTGTGTTTGTGAGCTTTCTGCAGATCAGCCGTGAAACCAGCAGCCATCTGTTTCCATTCACATGGGAGCAGCCCCCACTCTCTGCACATATGCTCACTGTGCTGGCGTCTGAATTACAGCCCACATCTGTAAATATGTAAACCTGCAAGCTGCAAACAGCTGCAGCTCCGAACCTGTCGGCAGGCGTCACATAGACCAGGACCCAAAAGGGACTGCTGTTCCTTATCTTCTGAGGGGAACCAGAGAGAGAACATTTCACCACAGATATGATCCGGATCTGTTTTGTTTCTGCTCAAAAACTCATAAAAAAATCATCATTTACAAGAACATTGTCAGTGGATTCCTGCTAATAGTTACAGACAGTTGACAGGACCAAAGGAACAAGCAGAAAACCCACCAGTGGAACCCCTCAAGTCTTGTCCCAGAACCCTTTAAAAAAACCCTTAAACCCTGTCACCCCAGGAATATCTGCAGGAACCTGGTCTTTAAGTTTGATCATGTTGGTGTTGGACTGTTGTTCGGACATTTTATCAACAGTTTGGACTCTGGGAAATTGTGATGGGTGTTTTTCAGTTTCATCAGTTACTGAATCAGAGCCTTTATTAGTCTCTCAGCTGGTTCTGTGTTGCACTTGTGCTGTTCACACGCTGCTGGTTGCAGATCTACAAACCTCAGTAAATATGACGGTAATAGTGAGTTAAGTGTCTGCGCTGACAAAGCGATGAAGATGATTCCTTCATCAGTTTTGTCTTTTTACACCTGAAGTTGTAAAAACCTGATTTTTAAAGTGTGGAGCTCAGAACACTGTGTCCTCTCTGCTGCGATGAGGCCTCTGCTAGAGGTCAGCGCTATTGTCTGCAGCTCTCTGTGCTGTCAGGGCCGCCACACTGTGATTGATGGCACTTATGGCTGCTCTGTGTGTGTGTGTGTGTGTGTGTTTGCATGGAGGGAGCCTGAGCGAGATTTGGTTAATGCCAAGCTCTAGTACTCCTTCTTTCCTCCTCTCCTCCTCTCCTCCTCTCCTTCTCTCCTCCTCCTCTCCTCCTCTTATCATTTTCACAGAGAATGGTTCAGCAGTGTTGAGCCTGACTTGTGAGTGGCTATAAATAGAGGCTGTGTGTGTGTGTGTGTGTGTCTGTGTGTGTATGTGTGAGAGAGAGTTTGGGGAGGGGAAGCCCATTTTGGTATCTAGAAGCCAAGATTTGGCTGGGGGGAGGAGGAGGAGGAGGAGGAGGAGGAGTGTCTGAGGGACCGTCAGTCACAGCAGCAACATTTAAAGGTAGAATCTCACTCAGAGATTCAATCTGTATAAAATGTTCACATCAAACTTTATTGACATTCGACGTGACGCTGTAGACGCCCGGAGCTGAGGAGCCATCGATGATGTCAGTGTGACTGACTCCTTGACTCCTCCTACTCCTGCTGCGAGATCGTTTCTGAGAAATCAGGGTTCGTCTGTCAGTTTGTACTTCAATACCCATGAGCTTCAGCCACCATTGCCATGGAGAGGATGGTGAAACGGCTACCACACAGAGACATGTCATATCAGGAAACACAAGGTAAACTGACCTCAGTGGCTGGATGTTTCTTGCGGAAATGCACCATGGGAGTTGTAGTTAACGTTGAAGCTGTGAGTCACTGACACTGTCGGTGAAAAACTGAAGCCTCGATCAGTAAACAACTACAGCACAGACTCAAAACCATCACTGCTAAAAACTACATCTCCCATGAAACATCTGCAGCTCAGCAGCACCGGTGATTGGTTCCTGATTTATTCTCCGATCAGGATTTCTGCTTCTAGACTTTTCTTAAAACTTGTTTGTGTTTTATGGTTTTGTCGTCAATAATCTTTATGTATGACGAGTGGAACTGAAACAGCAGTGACTGAATCACTCAGAGTGTGTGTGTGTGTGTGTGTGTGTGTCTGTCTGTGAAGAGTTCCCATGGCTTAGCATCTCATATGTTGCCCTCTGATCTCAGTGACATATGCACACACACACTTGGCCTGCCAGATGCCTCTGTGTGTGTGTGTGTGTGTGTGTGTGTGTGTGTGTGTGTGTGTGTGTGTGTGTGTGTGTGTGTGTGTGTGTGACCCCTGACCCTCATGTCTGGAGCACACAAAGCCTCTTAATAATTTGTATGTGGTCATTTTGCATGATAAAGTCGCACACACACTCTGAGCGATTTGCATTTCACACACGTCTGTATCCATATCATCAAGGAAACACAGGAGGTCAGAGGTCACCCCCCCCAAACACACACACACACACACACACACGCTGTATAGACATGTTAATGTGTGAGATGTTGCAGCTGGACGATGGAGGTCTTTCTCACACTGGTCTCTGAAGCGTGAAGCTGTCTGACTGACGTCGGCGGCTCTGTCCCTGTCGCAGGTTTGTCCTCGGGTCACAGCAACATTATCCAACTTTAACTGGAGGTCAGACTGACAGCGAGGTCCCCAATCAACACAACTCTGCAACGCAAGAGAAGCATCAGAATAACAGAGGAGTCCGGACTTGAGGACACACGCTGTCATAAAATGATCCAACAGCAGAGTCCGTCGGTGATAGTGAAGCTGAAAAGTTTGTGTTAAGATCAGAGATAAAAACCTTTGCAGAGTCATCAGAGAGCAGCGAGCACGAGACCACAGCTTCCTCTGACTCATGGTGATACATCCTGAAGCAACTCCCTCAGCTAAGGAGAAATTAAACTGAAGTAGAAACCTGAAGGTGTTTGTGCAGCCGCCCCTGAGCTTCAGTCTTGTAGCTCCTGCTGCAGCCACAGATGAAGCCTCGGGGCCGTGGCCGGTTTTTGTCTGTGAGTGACGGTGAGTGCAGAGGGAACAGGTCTGTTGTCGCGTTTATTAGATTTAATGTGACGCAGCAGATAATTCAAATGTGACTGATGGACGACATCTGGCGGGAAAACCTGCAGCTCTGTTGTTGTTCTGGAGGTCTGCTCGATAACCACGTCATTCACACACACATAAGGCTGATTAGCATATATTCATATATATTATATATATATATATATATGTATATATGTATATATATGTGTGCTGTGTGTGTTGACATGCAGGTCAGATGATCTCACACACTAACAATAGAGCTGGTCTGCAGCTCTGTGAGCAACAAAGATGGCTGACCTTTCCACCCTCAGATCAGACATGTTATTGTGTCTCTCTGCCTCTCGTGGCCCCTCACAGGCTGCCATAGGTCCGTCACCATGGAGACGCCAGCTGCCATACGACGGTGGAAATGTTTCGTATTCAGGTTGTAGCTCTGTGGTTGGTGTTGGACAAAGCGAGGTGAATGGGTTGTCGTCATGTCGGTAGAAGTCTGGCTGCACTCAGACGTCTCAGCTGCCGCCTCACAATAAAAGGCTTTTATTGTGAAGTGGCTGAAGTTATCTACTTCCTGCTAGAGGACTTGTTCACAGGTCGGCGACATGAGTCCACTACCTTGGTGCAGAAATACCTGAGCAGCTGGTGGATGGTTCCAGGTGACAGATCCCAGGAGGACCGTGTGGTTGTGTTGTCCTGCTGCTGTGGAGACAAACAGAAATCTGCAGGACGGACCTTCAGGTCCTCTGGTTCCAGGACGCTTACTTTTTAGGAACACCACCCCCACCCCCACACCCATCTGTCTGTGGTCAGGGTCCCATGCTTCAGTAGGGTGCTTCCACCTGGAGGCTCATGGCTGATGTTTACGAGCTTCATCCTGAGGATGATGAGTGTGGTGCAGAGTTCAGGTGGGACAGGTGACGCTGCTCCTCTGGTCTCAGGTGCCTGTAAACCTGGTTGTCTGAGCAGCTTTGATTCCTGCTCGTCTCCATTTTCACTGATCAGCTGAGTTTGATCGGTGAAGCTGATTCCTCAGAGCGCCCTCTGCTGGACCTCCAGGTGAACTAACGACGCTTTTCCTGTTGAAATCAAAGTCTGTCACATAAAAGATGAGTCTGTTTAAAAAGGGTCAGCTCAGGTTAAAAAGGTGAACTGTGCCTTTAATACAGAGAGAGAGAGAGGTGGGCGAGCTTTTACAGGCTGACAGATGTTCCCCCTGTGGTGTGTGTGTGTGTGTGTGTGTGTGTGTGTGTGTGTGTGTGTGTGTGTGTGTGTGTGTGTGTGTGTGTGTGTGTTAGTCTGGGCTCCTTCGTCTCTTCCTGAACTTTCTGTAACTCACTGCTCAACTTTTTAATTGAAAAAGAAGTGGGACTAAATGTCACCACACACACACACACACACACACACACACACACACACACACACACACACACACACACACACACACGCACACTGACAGCTGCCTGGCCCATTAGCTCACAGATCTCCATGGTGACCAAGGTCAATCTCCAGAATACTGATGAGAGTTTAGACTGCAGACGACAAGGTACTTTACTGCTGAGCTCCTGTGTGTACTTGAAGTAGTACACAGATAGAATACAGTACTACTACACATCGGTCAGTCTCATCATACTGTATTTACTGTGTACAGGTTGTTTCAGTATTCAGAGTTTCTGTCAGAGTCCTGCTCGTCACCTGTGTTACAATAATTCATGTTTATTATTGTATTATTATTTAAAATGTCCAGTTACACTACATCTAATAACCACAGGGACCTGTCTGTCTGTCTGTCTGTTTCACTGTCTGACTGTCTGTCTGACTGTCTGTCTGTCTGTCTGACTGTCTGTTTAACTGTCTGACTGTCTGTCTCACTGACTGTCTGACTGTCTGTCTGACTGTCTGTCTGTCTGTCTGACTGTCTGTTTAACTGTCTGACTGTCTGTCTTACTAACTGTCTGACTGTCTGTCTCACTAACTGTCTGACTGACTGACTGTCTGTCTGTCTGTCTTACTAACTGTCTGACTGTCTGTCTGACTGACTGTCTGTCTGTCTGACTGTCTGTTTCACTGTCTGTCTGTCTGTCTGTCTGACTGACTGTCTGTCTGTCTCACTAACTGCCTGTCTGTCTGTCTGACTAAGTCTTTTTTCCTTGTGACCGACCGACCAATCAGGTCTCAGACCTCTCCTGGACTGAGGTCTGGTGGACTGTTGGGGTGTATCCATAGCAACCTGACGGTGAGCCGGTTGTTGCGACAGTGTAGCTGAGGCCGGTGACTCGTCCTCCTCCGGCTGAGTGGGTCAACATCAAAATGTGGTTTTAGTTTATATTTGTGTTGAAGTTGTGTTGTTGTGAAGTGGCTTTAGTTGTGTTCAGATTACTGTCAGACGAGCTCAGTGACCGTCAGGCACCTGCTCCTGTTAAAGTGTGAGGGCTTCATGAATAAACCAGCTGTACGTCTACTGTACTGTGTGTGTGTGTGTGTGTGTGTGTGTGTGTGTGTGTGTGTGTGTGTGCGCGCACGCAAATACTCCCACCTTTCTGGTTGCCTAGCGACAATAAATGCACAGATTGGCTGTAACATCTGTCACAGTAAAAGCTGCCAAAAGCTGCTCTGTCCATCTCTGCTGCTCCTCAGTGTTTCACTTCCCTCTTTATCTGAAACCCAGATTTTATTTCAGAGGAAGTTTTCCCTCCTCCTCCTCCTCCTCCTCCTCCTCCTCCTCTCTGCCGCCCAGCTTCTTCTTCTCTATCATTTATAATCACTCTGTACAGATGTAATAACTGGTTTATAACAGGTGATAATGTAGTTAACAAGCATGACTGTCCTGTAAAAAAAAAAACGAGCCCACAGGTCGTCTGTCAGCAGGTTACTATGACCCAGAGTCAGGTTCTGTTGCTAGGCGACATCTAGTGGTCATAGTAATGATGACAGGAGCAAGTCCACGTCAGGAGGAGGTTGGGGTGGATGGATGAATATGACCCAGGAGAGCGGTGTTCGATTCCCATGTGGAATTCAACAAAGTTAGTCACGTGCCTATTACTGTAACCATGGCAACCAAGGTCAGGTACGCATGCTGCAGTAGGGCGCTATTTCATGAGACACTGCTGTGGGTCGTATCAGAGAGTTATAAAAAACAAGCTGTGTGGTCGTTGAGGTTGGAGGACGGGGTGGTGTCATCAGAGCTGTGAACAGATTCATTAATATAATTGATAAACGCTGAGGCCTGAGTCCAGCTGCACCGTGGTCTGTCAGAAACCAGGACACATCTGATTGGTTACTGCTTCTCTGATCAGACATGTGATCCATCATGTGATCAGGAGGCTGTGAGTGTTTCTGTGGAGTCGGTGATGATTCATCAGAACATTATCAATAACAAAGAAAACCATGAGGCAATTAATTTAAACATAATATGCAGTGTGTTTTATTTTGAAAGAGGCTGAAGACACATCCTGTAGCTACTGTGTGTGTGTGTGTGTGTGTGCGTGTGCGTGTGTGTTGAGAGTGCTCGTTTGGTGGTGATCTCATTCTCGTATGACCTCAGAGGTCAAAGGTCACATCTGGCACCCACAAGTTGTGTGTGTTAAATGTTGCAGCTCCAGTTACCTGAAAAGACCTCCACCTCCTTTTCTCTCTCTCTTTATCTCTGTTGCTCGCCCGCCCTCCTCCTCCTCTCTTTATGGGAGGGAGGGTGGGGGGTGAAGGAATGTGATTTATTCTCAAGGGAAATGGGGGGGGGGTGTAAAAGAGAAAAATGAAGATGAGAAGGAAGAGAGGAGTGAAAAGAGGGAGGGTGTGGAAGAACAGATGGAGAAAAGGAAAGAGAGCGATGGAGGTTAAAGATGGAGATTGGAGGTAGAAAGCAAAGAGGGAGAGGGGAGAAATAAATACAAGAGAAGGGGAAAAAAGAAAAGAGCAAGAGAGGGAGGAGGATGAGAGGACAGAAAGAGAGAACAGAAAGAGAGAGAGAGAAGGGAAAAGTGAAGGAGAGCAAGAGGATGAAGGGGAAAAGGAAAGAGGGTGGAGGTGAGAGATGGAGGGACAAAGAGGAAAAGAAGGAGAGAGGGTAAGGGTGGAGAAAAAAGAAAACAGACGAAGAGAGGTGGAGGTGGAGGGGAATGAAGGTGAGGGACATAAAGAGAAGGAGCAATGAAAGAAGGAGGGGGAGGAAAGACAGATGTGAAAGAAGAAAAGGTTGTTAGAGAAAAGAGGAGGTGGAGGAGAGGAGGTGCAGGTGTTGGAACAACACGACGTCAGTTACTGTAGTTTGTCAGCAGGTGGAGCTGAGGAGACTCAGGTCCTGGTCCTGAGTCCTGACTGGGTCCGACCTGAACCCTCAGACCTGAACCACATGTTGATCAGCTTCAGTGTGACATCACTTCCTGAGGAAATCAGTATCTCTGATGTCCCTCCAGAATAAAGCTCCAGAGAAACAGAACTTCATAGAGAAACATCCTGTTTTTAAGTTTCCTTCAGTATCAGTGATCCAGAGATGATGTCTGATCATCATCATCATCATCATCATCATCATCATCATCATCATCATCATGAACTCATCAGCACTAATCGGCCCAGGGCCAGCACATCAAAGTTGTCTTTAAATAACCACACACACAGTGGAAATATGAACAAATCACTGTGTTCTGTCCTTTCTGAAGAGAAGGTGCTTCATCAGCGTCAGAATGACACTGATTGGCTGATTGACGAGTCTCCTCATTCAGAGTCAGACTGAAGTTTTTGTCTGTCCAGCCTTTTGTCCACGTGTCAAATGAAAGCGTCCTTAGAGAACAGAGCTCACCTGGTACAGACGCTCGCACTCATTATGCTGCCTCTCTTCTTCTCCCTCTGAGCTTTAATAAGATGAGTGTGATTAGAAAACGCTAATGGTGCTTTTGATGTTGGTGGAGTAGTGTTGAATTATTGGGGGGGGGGGGGGTCCCCAGAAACTAACACACTCTGTCTGTGCTGCAGGGCTGAGCCATGGGGAGGGCGACACCAGGGAGTGTTTGTACTACAACGTCAACTTCGAGATTGAGAAGACCAACCAGAGTGGAGTGGAGCGCTGCGAGGGCGAGAAGGACAAGCGCTCGCACTGCTACGCCTCCTGGAGGAACAGCTCGGGCTCCATCGAGCTGGTGAAGAAGGGCTGCTGGCTGGACGACTTCAACTGCTACGACCGGTACAGAAACACACGTTAACACACCTGCTGAGGTCACACCTGACCTGACTGAAGCTTTGGAAAGGCTCCGTCACATAAAAACAACCCCTGAACCTGACGGGACCTGATGTGGAGGCGGGCCGAGCTCCTCCATCATCGGCCGCCTCTCACTGAGGTCCCGTCAGGTTCAGGTTCTCTCTGACTCCTTTATTGGCAGGTTACGCCTCTAACGAGCATACACAGGGAAATAGTTGCTGACTCTGGTGTCAGCTGTTCTGCAGCGACAGGCACACATTTCCCATCATCCCCTGCCCCCAGTGTGATTGACAGGCGCTGTGTAAACGCTGGTGATGCAGCAGTGTGGTGACGGCAGGGGAAGACGACAGCCCCGTCGCCTCAGTTCAGACCATCTTTGCTTGATGAGACTCAGGTCTGAGCACGACTCAGCTGCACAGAGACACAGGATGTGCTTCATGGATAGTTTTGTCATTTTGTTACGTGATAAATCTCCTTTTAAAGCTTCAGTAGGAAACCATCTGTCACTTTATTCTGACAGTCGGGCATGAAGCAGGTAACTTGTGAGTCCGGCTCCACCTGCAGCTTGTACGCTGACCCAAACGCTGAGTCTGACCTTAAGTATAAAGTCAATATCTAACGTCATCTGATGGTGGAACAGGCCAGTTCTTACCCCTGTCTCCGGTTGCTGTGGATACTTCGTGCACCCGAGCTAAGATGCATGCACGCTGTTCAAATTTCCTGCATAAGTCCTGGGTTTTTCCAAACCTGCTGACTGCTAAATATTTATTCGTGTGGTGATTTTAGTGGGACAGCCTCAGTTTTGTGGACAGTGCTTCGCTGTGCGGAGGCTCTCAGTGTCGTCCTCAGTGTTCATGTTCCATCTTACAATAATCACAGTGGAAATGAGAGGAGCTCACAGACCCACTGCCAACAGCTCAATGTTTATAGTGAGAACAAAAAGTCAGCTGATGTCTGATCAAAGTGGGCGGGGCCTCTACCGATAATGCACCTTTGATTATATGGAAAGTTCAAAGACCAGGTCAGAAAGGTGAACTTCACACATCAGAAACATGACCTTGAATATCCAATATTTCCATCAGCACATAAAGGCAGCAAGCTACACAGTTTCTAAACCTGGAATCGAGTGACTTCCTTTCATTTCAAAGGTTTCAAACACTAACATTTACAATGAAGAGATGTTAAAGTCTACGAAGTGGAGAACATCCTGCTAACCAGAAACATCCTGAAGTACTCTGACTTTTTTATAATGTGTTCATCAAAAACATAAATAACATTTCCCTAGATACCAAACTTCAATATGGAAATCACCTAATTTAACCAAGAAGCTGACAAAGGATCTTTCTTTTTCTCTTATGGTCACATTTATGTAAATCTTCAGCTGTTTTTCATGTTTCCTGCTGACACTCAGACCCAGTCACAGAGACTGAGACAGAATCAGCTGCATTTCATGGATCAACAGCTTTACAAGCAGCAGCAGTGAGGAGTGATGCAATGACTTCACTTCTCAATAATCATGTGTGAAGCATCAGTTCAAGGCAAAAAAGAACAGACTGGTGAAACGTCTCTTTTCTAACACCACGCTGAAGCTTCTCCCTCGACACCAACGATATGCTGCAAGTTTCACATTTTTCCCCGAGGCGTCAGAAAAAAACTGCTATTTGGGTCAAGTACAACTGCTGCCAGACTACCGCCGTGATATTTAGTATTCCCCAGACGCCGTGTGATTGACAGGTCTGCTGTTAGCCTCCCTCGGCTGTTTAGACAACGACGATGACAGACAGAGGGGAGCGTCGCTCAACATATGAGATCTCTGGAGCTGTGGAGGGACAAATACTGCAAACTGCACTTCATCATCAGAACATGGTTGTACCTCTGTACAGCTGCCATCAGGAGGAACTCTGAGGGGTTCTCTCTACGCCGCTGTAGTAGTACCAGCAGTACTAGTAGTACTAGCTGGAGTAGTAGCAGTACTTCCATAAAATTGAGAAATTGAAATATTAGTATAAGATCTGCAGTAGTTGTTTGACATAAATTAGGCGAAGTAGCAGTAGCTGTCCCTGTAGCAGCAGCAGCAGCAGCAGCAGCAGCAGTAGTTGTAGAAGTAGTTGTTGTAGCAGTAGTTGTAGAAGTAGTAGTAGTAGTAGTAGTAGTAGTTGTAGTACTGGCAGGAGGAGAGGGCCGGCTGCTGATGGGGCTGCAGCACCTCCTACTGGTTCAGAGGTGAACACAGTGAAAACAACCTTTTACAGAGCAGATCACAAACTCACAGTCTGTAACTTCTGCCTCTAGAAGTCTCTGAATTAAACTATGACAAGAGACAGCGTTTGGTGACATCATGAAGCAGCATGGGATCATGGGAGGTGTAGTCTCCTCCTGGTCTGGCTCCTTCAGTGTCAGCGGTTCAGGAGGTTTTGACCTGGAGCTGGATTCTCCACAGAGTCTCCTCCTCTCCTCAACAAACAGAGCAGCTGATCAGAACCAGTAAAAACACTGAATCAAACACTTCCACAGTTAAAGTCACTGATTGGTCGATGCTCTTCAGTGACACAGGATGTCTCTGATTGGCTGGAGCTGAGCTGTCTAACATTTCCTCAGCTTGTTTCTCTGATAACTTCTAAAATCCGTCATCTGGTTCAGACACAGAGCTGAAAACCACCAAAGAGGAGAAAGAGGATCTGAAACCTGAGCTTCTGTCAGACAAACACAACACTGACACCTGAGCAGACAGGATATGACATCACTGACAGGCGACCAATGAGACGGAGCGTTACCATGATTAAAGTCACAGATTCCTGTGTTTGAGAACTGATGGGAACATTAGTGATGATGAACACAACTCACCAACATGTGGAACGCAGCTCTGCTTGTTTTTAGAGGTTTGATGAGGAAACGTGACAGATTCCACCTGAACTGAAAAGCTGGAGCAGTTAAGCTGCAGCCTCACTGCAGCAGGCGTGTGCATCAGCTGCATCGGGGGGTTTGAACCGACGACCTGCTGGGCACACGGCCGCAGTTGTACCTTTACCCGTCTCCATCAGCTCAGGTGGGGACAGGCTCGGCCCCGGCTTCCCAGAAGGCTTTGCTCTGTAGTCACTGAGATTAGTGTGCACTCCCTTTGTTCTGTTCTGGAGGAGACAGGAGGAGCAGGGGAGTGAGCGAGATGGAGAGAGACAGAACAGAGAACAGGACAGAACAGAGAACAGGACAGAACAGAGAACAGGACAGGGAGAGAACAGAGAACAGGACAGAGACAGAACAGAGAACAGGACAGAACAGAGAACAGGACAGAACAGAGAACAGGACAGGGAGAGAACAGAGAACACAGACAGAACAGAGAACAGGACAGAGACAGAACAGAGAACACAGACAGAACAGAGAACAGGACAGAACAGAGACAGAACAGAGAACAGGCCAGAGACAGAACAGAGAACAGAGAACAGGACAGAGAGAGAACAGAGACAGAACAGAGACAGAACAGAGAACAGAGAACAGGACAGAGAGAGAACAGAGACAGAACAGAGAACAGAGAACAGGACAGAGAGAGAACAGAGACAGAGAGAGAACAGAGAACAGAGATAGAACAGACCCCTCTTCTTTTCTTGACCTCATCTCTAAATCGTTATCTCTTGTTCTCAGAAGTGGATTTATTTCCTGCGTTATCTGAAGTTCTTGTGCCAACAACATTAATGAAGGAGGACGTGACTGAGAGATGAAGTATTCCATCCATGGCTTCAGTCTCGTCCTGGGTTCAGACACACAGTTGTGTTTTTGTTGAATTATATTTGTAAATATTTTCGGGCTGTGTGTGTTTCTGAGAGAAATGTCATTTCCCATGTTGAGCTGCCAGCTGTTCAGAGTGTCCACGTCCATCACCTGAGCTCTGATTGGACGCCCACACACTGATGCACTTCCTGTTTCCGTGTCTCAGACAGGAGTGTGTAGCGACGGAGGAGAGTCCTCAGGTCTTCTTCTGCTGCTGCGAAGGAAACTTCTGCAACGAGAGGTTCACACACCTGCCCGACGTCACCGGACCACGTGAGTGTGTGTGTGTGTGTGTGTGTGTGTGTGTGTGTGTGTGTGTGTGTGTGTGTGTGTGTGTGTGTGTACTTGTACTTGCTACATAGTAAGGACCAAAAAAAGTATTTTACTAACAGAGTGAGGACATTTTGGGAAAGTGAGGACATTTTGGCCGGTCCTCACTTTTTGAGACACCTTCACATCACATGTTGAGGGTTAAGACTTGGTTTTAGAGTTATGGTTAGAATTAGGTTTAGGTTAAGGTCAGGGTCAGGGTTAGGGTTAGGCACTCAGGTGTGATGGTTAAGGTTAGGGTCAGGGGCTAGGGAATGCATTATGTCAATGAGAGTCCTCACAAAGATAGAAGTACAAGTATATGTGTGTGTGTGTGTGTGTGTGTGTGTGTGTGTGAGTGAGAGTGTGTGTGTGTGTGTGTGTGTGTGTGTGTATTTAAATGAAGGTGTATGCCTTTTTAAATCAGCGTTTTCCCTCTCTGTGTGTCAGTGATTAAAGCCCCGCCCCCCAGCATTGGTGTGTTAAATGTGATGATTTACTGCCTGCTGCCCGTCACCATGGTGTCTGTCGCTCTGCTCACTGCTGTGTGGATGTACCGACACCGGAAACCTCCGTACGGACATGTGGACATCACTGAGGTACACACACACACACACACACACACACACACACAGAGTAACCACAGAGCTGTCAGTGCCTGGTTCGTGTTGTCTTGCTTTGTCTTCTATTTTATTTTATTTTTTCTGAGGAAGGAAGGAAGGAAGGAGGGAGGGAAAGGAGAGTGAGGGAGAGGGGAAAAGAGGAAGTAAGGGTCCTTATGAGGGAAACTATAAACACACCCACAGCGACATGAGGCGGGGTCGCCCTCCTGTGGCGGGTGGTGGAACTGCAGCTCTGTGGTCTCATCACTAAAACACACTCAGACATTTACCTTCGTCTCACAACTACACACAACATGTGTGAAAGAAACACAACGAGCCGAGAGCAGCAGAGACACGTGTGAAAGGAGGATATTGTGGTTCCTCTCTGATCTCTGTGTTCCACAGAGGTCAGAGGTCACTGACTCAGACGCAGCTCACACACACAGCTGTACTGTAACGTGTTTAAACTTTTCTCAGGTCCAGTCTCGTTTTAAACAACAATGAGCTTCATTTATTTTTAAATCATTTTATTACATATTTTCTTTGTTTTAAATACATTTGTGTTTCTGTTCTAAGTTTTTTAGTCAGGTTGAGTTTCTTTGACTTAACGTTGTGATTTTATCTTTATTTTTGTCCTGTTCTTTTAGTTTTAGTCAGAGATGCCTAATGAAGGATCAGTGTCTGCTGATATCACACATTTAACATCAAACCGCCCCTCCCCTCCCCTCCTCTCCTCCCTGTCCTCCAGGATCCTGGTCCTCCTCCTGCCTCCCCCCTGCTGGGTCTCAAGCCCCTGCAGTTGCTGGAGGTGAAGGCCAGGGGGCGCTTCGGCTGCGTCTGGAAGGCCCAGATGATGAATGAATATGTGGCCGTCAAGATCTTCCCCATCCAGGTCTGGATTCAGACGTTTCTCGCTGCTGCTTCTCGGTGTGTTTTGATTCTGTGTGGAGAAACCTGTGATCACCTCCTCCTCCTCCTCCTGACAGAATAAGGAGTCGTGGCAGAACGAGAGAGACGTGTTCATGACGCCAGGTATGAGGCATGAAAACATCCTGCGGTACATCGGCGCAGAGAAACGAGGGAGCCACCTGGAGGCCGAGCTGTGGCTCATCAGCGAGTTCCACGAGAGGGTGAGGAAGAGGAGGGGGGCGGGGGAGGAAGGTCACGCACGTTCATCAGTGCAGCTGAGAGAAAACAATGTGATGGAAACTCACCACACTACTGGTGCGTTTAAGGACACTCTGACATCACAGTTGTTCAACTGGTTGCTGAGTATTGGCTGCAGCACAGTACCCTCAACAGACAACGGCCAAATCTCCAGTGTAGCGGTGTCTTTGAACGCACCACCAGGAGGTTTTAGAAAGTGGCTCCTGCTGAAATAAAAAGGTGATTAACTCTGGACACTAAAATTTAACAGCAGTTCCATAAACTTACATTTATTTAATTAACATTTTGCAGAAATACATGAACAAAGCTCAGGTTCAAGCTTTAGATAAAATGTGTTGTTGTATAATCAGATTCAACCAACACAAGATGTGAAAGCTGCTGAGAGGTCACAGGTCACAGCAGTGATCATTTACTGAAAGTCAGAGCACATTGTTTTTTCTGTAATTAAGTCTTAAAGGTTTACAGTCAAAAATCTGTCTTAGGAAACAGTTTGTGCCGCGACCGTTTTATTCTGACTCATTTATAGAAACTTATCAACCTCTGAAGAAGCTTCAAGGTTGAACAATCATCTTATTTCTCACTTATCAGAATGGAACGTGTCATGTTGTTGCAGCAGTGCTGACCGCTGTGTTATTTATGGCTTCATTACTCCATCAAATACTTCACACGTCTGTTCCATCAGTTTAGACTCATCCTCAAACTTCTGACACAGGTGGGAACTTTGGGAACTTTGGGAACTTTAACTCCACTAGAATTGAAAGTGCAGTGAGTCTGAGCAGACTGTTGGTCTCAGTGAGAGACAGAAACGACTGGACAGGTTTGGTGTGATTGTGTCTCTGCAGGGCTCTCTGTCGGACTTCCTGAAGGGAAACGTGGTCAGCTGGACGGAGCTGTGTCACATGGCCGAGTCCATGGCGTGCGGACTGGCGTACCTTCACGAAGACATCCCCCGACTGAAAGGAGAGGGACCTAAACCAGCCATCGCTCACAGGTCTGCCCCCGTAAAGTTTAAGGTGGTTTTGATAAAGTTTAAAGTGGTTTTAGTAAGTTTAAGGTGCTTTTGGTAAACCAGCCAAGTGTTTTGTCTGAAAATGTTAAACATCTGTAATAACAAACACATGATGAACACTGTGAGCCTGGTTAGGTTTTACCTGCACACTGATCTGGTTTGATGTTTAATATGTTTCCTGTGTGTGTGTGTGTGTGTGTGTGTGTGTGTGTGTGTCTCAGGGATTTTAAGAGTAAGAACATCATGTTGCGTTCAGACCTCACAGCCGTCATCGGTGACTTTGGTCTCGCCGTACTCTTTGAGCCAGGGAAACCACCTGGAGAGACACACGGACAGGTGAGCTGCTCTGACCGATGCTGCCTGTGGAGCTTCAGCTGAACACTGAACATGGTTTAACATGGTGTGTGTGTGTGTGTGTGTGAGCAGGTAGGGACCAGGCGTTACATGGCTCCGGAGGTTTTAGAGGGAGCCATCAACTTCCAGCGAGACGCCTTCCTTCGAATCGACATGTATGCCATGGGGCTGGTGCTGTGGGAGCTGGTGTCCCGCTGCAAGGCTGCTGACGGTAACACACACACACACACACAGTATTTCTCTATCACAGTAAATATTCATGACTAAATGATTTAGTTCAATTCAAAGGGCTCAGAGAGACATAAAAAACACACAAATACACAAAAAGAACTCACAACCAGTGCAAGACAAACTGCACACATTCAGAAGAATGACAATGACACGAAGGAACGACAACAGTGCAAAACACATCCTGTGACATGATGATGAGAATTTTAAATAACAGTACACATAACGAAAATGATATGATTTCCCATGATCCTCTGCTGTGACTCCATCATTTCTCCGTCGCTCTCTGAGCCTCAGAGCCACCAACAGAACCAGCTCTTCACACCGGACCCACCACATGTTGTGTAGCAGCCGCTGGGATGTTGAACGTCCAGGTGCTCAGGTGTGTTTTCCTCCAGGTCCGGTGGACGAGTACATGCTGCCGTTTGAGGAGGAGGTGGGTCAGCATCCGTCCCTGGAGGACCTGCAGGAGACTGTCGTCCACAAGAAGATGAGACCGGCCTTCAAAGACCTCTGGTTCAAACACAGCGTGAGTACACACACACACACACACACACACACACACACACACACATTTTGAAGCATAAGTCACGTCATCTCTCTCCGTTGAAAAGGAAATGATCAGTTATGTTTTAGTTTTGTGACGAACCAATCAGCTCGTGTCGTTTTCTGGTTTTAACGTCGTCTTTTTTTTTTTTGAAACTTTTTATTTATTTTCCTTTTTTTTCTTACATAAACAATGTCAACTGCACAACGGTGCAATGGCAACATGGGGAGGTAAAAATAAAAATAAAATAAATAGAAAAAAGGAATAGAATAAAATAATAAGTGGAGGTGGGGCCCACCACTCTTGTTTCAGCTTTTTCTACTGACTATTAGGTCTGTTTTAATGTCGTCTTTAAAAAACTCAAACACAAAGCTGTTGTGTTCTTCTCTGACAGAGGAATAGTTAGAAAACACAGAGGCTTTTAATTTGTTGACGCGTCCTCTGCAGGGTCTGGCTCAGATCTGTGAGACGGCGGAGGAGTGCTGGGACCACGACGCCGAGGCTCGTCTGTCGGCCGGCTGCGTGGAGGAGAGGATCTCGCAGGTCCGCCGCCTCAACGCCACCATCACGCCGCCTACCTCCGACCACCACGCCCTGCTGGTCTCCACGGTCGCTTCTGTTCCCATGGTAACCAACGTGGACCTGCCGCCCAAAGAGTCCAGTATATGAGGAGGACGTCAAAACCCGACAGAACCAGAACACAAACTTTTTTTTTAGGCCTGTTGTTACCGGTGAATTTTTCCTGGTGTTTGGTCCAACTTCCTCTGAAAACGACCGAATGACACTAGAAGACACACACACACACACATACACACACACATACACACACACACACACACCTTCTCTCAGTGGAATTTTACCTACACCAGACAAACAGCATGAAAGCAGCTGCTACTTTATCTGTCGGATTGTTTTTTTAACTCGTTGACTCTTCATCCTCTGAGCAGATGTTACCAGCACTCGTCCTCGTTTTCCTCAGTCTTCAGTCATTCATGTTTTTCTAACAGTGTGTGTGTGTGTGTGTGTATGTGTGTGTGTGTGTGTGTGTGTGTGTGTGTGTCTTCTTGAAGAACAAACATACACACACGCACACACAGGAAAACCCACCTCTGAAAGGCGTTCAGGTCCCGACTCAGTGAATGCTCTTCTATCTCCAGGTACCTCAGCGACGACTTTCATTACTTCATTCATCTTTGATGGTTTTCCTCCTGCACTCCTCCCTCTGCCGTCCTCTTCTTCCTCTGTTCCTCCGACAGATCTGGATTTCTCTACCTACCT
This sequence comes from Trachinotus anak, assembly GCF_046630095.1. Taxonomy (NCBI): domain Eukaryota; kingdom Metazoa; phylum Chordata; class Actinopteri; order Carangiformes; family Carangidae; genus Trachinotus; species Trachinotus anak. The sequence continues at coordinate 538,590 of NW_027273860.1, read as the reverse complement.
GGCAACTTCGCAACCGCATCACCTAGCAACAGCCTACCATCAACCTACCATTGGGATGTTTTTTACTACAATGCTGCAAAACCCTTGTAGGAACGATGACTGTTACACAAGCACCGACAGCAAAGGTTTTAAAGTTTCGTTTTTCTACTTTCTCTTGGACTCTTTGTGTCTCCTGTTTTTCTCCTGTGACCACACATCACTATTCACACGCGACAAACCTTCGGATCCAACGGGTTGTATCCAAAAAGACAGGAAACAGGAAGTGAGGTCAGAAGGAGAGACTGGACGGTGTTAGTTTCCTCTCTCTCTCTTTGTGTTCAGCTGTTATGATTTGAGGTCGAAGACTGAGAGAATCTGACGGGATTGTTTGTCAGGAACCAGGAGGCAAACGTCTTGCATGCAGAGATTTGATTGGCTGACTGCGCTCAACCACAGCAGTTTGGTTGGCTCGGAAATAAAACTTCTCAGGTAACCAGGTCTTCGGGGGGGGGGCTCAATGCTACATGACGCCGGAAGGGGCAGGGCCAACAACAGGTGTGGCTGATGAAAGACTTGGGTGGGAGGGGTTTAGCTGAGGGTGCTCAAAGCCTATTGGCTGTCATGAATATGTCAATTTGCAAGGTGCCCAACAAAAAAGGTGCAAGACCTCAGGATGCATAGAGCGGATCATGCATTTAGGTCAGTGTGTGTGTGTGAGAAGTGTGTGTGTGTGTGTGTGCATGTGTTTCTGTGTGTGTGTGTGTGTGTGTGCGCGCGCGCGTGTGCGTGTGTTTCTGTGTGTGTGTGTGTGTGTGTGTGTGCGTGTGTTTCTGTGTGCGTGTGTTTCTGTGTGTGTGTGTGTGTGTGTCTGTGAGTGAGTGAGTGTGTGTGTGTGTGTGTGTGTTTCTGTGTGTGTGTGTGTGTGTGTGTGTGTGTTTCTGTGTGTGTGTGTGTGTGTGTGCGTGCGTGTGCGTGTGTTTCTGTGTGTGTGTGTGTGTGTGTGTGTGTGTGTGTGTGTCTTTTTGTGAAGTATGATTTTATTCTGTTCGTGTTGATCGTTTCATTGTTGTTCAGTCTGGTTGTGTTTTACCTGGAGCTAAGTGAAGGACCTGTGACCTTTGACCTCCTCAACTCTGTCACCTTCCAACATGGCCACCTCCTGGCTGAGATGCAGGGATCACACAGGTAGAACCAGTAGAAGTCGATGTTTGACCAACACTGTGACACATGTGACTCCTGAGCTCCACTGTCTCACTCACACCACTACAGCACCAGCTGTGGATTAATCCGCTGCTGAAAATAGTCCTGGACAGACGCACTGTCTCCTCCTGTTTCAGTGAACGACTTTAACAACGAAACTTTATCTGTTTTTAAAGTAGGAACCACAGACAGAGGGGGGAGAGTTTAGAGACTCACTCACACACAGTTTGGATTCAAACGTCTGTCTGTGTGTGTGTGTGTGTGTGTGTGTGTGTGTGTGTGTGCTGTGATGTCACATTCTCGTCCATCACAACTTCACTTCCACTTGTCTTCAGTGCAGAGGTCAAAGTTCATCAGGCGCCTCCTCACTTACCCCTGAACCTCGACTCCTTTTTCTTTTTTTTCTTATTTTTTCCTTTAACCGGGACCAAACCGGGGCGCCCGCCTTCTGCCCCAGAAACCGGCGGCAAAGTGTCCAGTTCAGAAACTCGCTTCACCCTTTGTGTCTGTACTAACAATGAGAACTGGACACAAAACAAGGAAGTGTGTTTTTAAAGTGTTTTATTTGTACCTTTTTGTTCCGTCTGTGACGCCATACATGTAAACAGTGAATGTCTACAATGCTGCTGCTGACGATGATGAAGATGATGATGACTCAAACTCAAAGATGAATATATTTCTGTATTTTCCTTTTTATTGTTAGTTTTACTTTTGGTGCGTTGAACATGCAATTCTCTGTACGAAGTCAGTGAAGCGACGCGAGGCGTTCGAGGGGCGTTCTGCCGCGGGAACGACGCCGACTAATAAACGAGTGAAAAGATAGAAAAAAGAAAAAACGTGAAAACAATACTGCTCATGAACCACAGATCACCTCAAAACACCAGAAATACCTCAGACTTTTCTACGTGTCAAAGTTCTGTTTCTATATTTTATTAGTTGCTTTGACAACTTGTAGTCACATATTTTATTGTGAACTTTTATTCTTTGTTTTTGTTTTGTGTTTTATTTTTCTCTGTAATGAGAGACGTTAATGATTTTACATAATTATCTCCAAACGGATTCCAGAGGAAATTCTACCAGGTCACAGTGAGACTCCACCGTGTAAATACTCAGTGTTGTTTAGACTGATCTCAACTGCCAATACCACAAAACCACCTGGACCGGACTGGACTGGACCGGATCCGACCGGACTGGACTGGACTTTCTCCATCATCCTTTCCTCATCCTCTCTTCTCCCTTCTTTTTCTCGTTTTAAAGTTTTCCTGTTTGTCCTCTTCTCTTCTCGTGCCTCCTCGTCTTTTTACTTGTTTCCTTTACTTTGTTCTCCTTCCTTTCCTGTCTCCTTTTGTCTCTTTGTCTTTTGTCCTGATATTTTTACATCCTTGTGTCTCACATTTTTTTTAAAGATATTTTTTGGTTTATGCGACAGGACAGTAGAGACTGACAGGAAAGGGGCGGAGAGAGGGACATGCAGGAGAGAGTCGGGCCGGTCGGGAGTCGAACCGGCGACTTGTGGTACGTTCCCTAACCACTTGGCTCCCGGGTCGCCCCGATCCTTCTGTCTCACTTGTCTTCCTCTCCTCACCTCCTCCACTCTTTCGTCTTCCAGTACCATCTAATCCTTCCTCTTTTCATTCCTCCTCCCTCCTCACCTTGTTTCATTTCTCCACTCTTTCTTCTTCATTTCACTGACTCTGTCTTTCTCTCATTGTTTTACCGAAGCGTCCTCGTCTCGTCCCTTTATTTTTGTCTCTGGACCGATCCTCGTCTTCACTTCCTTTCCGTCCCTGCTGCGACTGAAGAGTCACGTTTTCCTAAACATCACACAGACTGTATGTGCATCAAAATACCTTGAGGAAATCTGCTTAAAACAAAAGTCATGTTGGATTAAATGAGCCAAACTTTTCTGTGTTTGAGTGTTGATGACACAAACACAAACCAGAGAAGATTTACATAATGAACCAGTTTTCTAAAAGGATTTTCTGCCCACATCAGTGGTGATCGTCTCCATGTGACTCGAAACCTTCTCAGTTGATGCTGACCTGCAGACAGAGAAATGAACTGACTGACAAACAACAGACTGACCCAGATCCAGGTGTTTCCAGGTGTTTTCAGGAACATATTACCTCATTAAAGCCACATGGGCAGAAACGGTGACAGTGGGAGGAGTTCAGGTTTCGGGATGAGAAACACAGGCTCATCGTCACATGCATTTGTAACCAAAATCCTCAACTAATATTTGACCTGTAGTTTACATCACAGTTAATCAGGACACATGGACCAGAGGTGTGTCACGCTGGGGGTTAGGGTTGGGGGGGGGACCACTGTAGAGGTCAGGGGTACAGTTAGCATTGTTAGCATCCCACGGTGAAGAAGTGTGGTGTCTGGCCCAAAGGAATAAAGAGGAACAATCTGTTGAATGCTAACAAAGCTGCCATCTTTGACTGACCCAAGTGCCAACACAGCTGACCAACAGCCCCCCCCCCCCTTTTTTTTTTTTTTGTTTCTTTAGTGAACCCTCTAAAGAATAAGCTCATTAACTATGGTGACGAAATATATCAAAGCTAAACCAATTTATTGAGGAGTGGAGGAGCCGGTGAGAGCAACGTGGCGGCTCGTCGGGGAACATGTTCGCCTGAGTCCTCCCGCTCCGCTTCACCGCCTCACCATCGAAATGTGAGCGTAACGAAGCCTCTTTATTATCTGTCACGATCAGAAACGTGTCGTACTGGACCAGGTTATGTTGAGACGAGTCAGGTCACCTAAATGATGGGGTCAGAATATTAGGAACGCCTGAGTATGAAGCACCGGAGTTAACAGTTCATGAGAACAGAGGCTGTGCAGGTACAGGTGTGTCTGATAAAGTGGACACTGGCTGCTCACGAGATTCAGGCTTTGAACCGTAACGTAAAGGTTTGTGCACAGAGGGCAGCTGTAAGATGAAACATGTCTCTGTGAGGACGTCAGGGCTCCTTCAGTTTCAATACATCTTTTCATTTTGAAAAACTGGTCTTTAAACCTTGATTTTTCTCGTTCTGTCCAAGAAAATCCAGCAACAGATAAAAAAATAGACTCAAATGTTTCAGGAGGCCAGTGCTCAGCAGACGACTGAGCTAATACACCGACGGTCCCGTTTAACTGCAGCATGATGGTACACTACGGAGCTGGATGAGATCAACTGCGACGTGAAGGGAAAGCCAAACGTGATAATGACCATGTTTATTCTCAGCGAGCTGACGTTGGGATATAACAGCAGAGTCTTTTAGCCTCGATGCTAAAGAGCGGGAGGACACAGCGAGCAGCGTTTCCCCGGGTTTCCACAGCATCTCGTCTGAGGCTGAATTAAAAGTCACCATTTAAAGGCTCGTTTTTACTCGTTTTTGTACAAGTGATGCTTCCATTTCTTTGGCCAGTCAAGTGCCTGTAAGGAGAAACCAAGAGGTCAGCACTTCTTGATTTCTTCTGAACGTCTAAAATCCTTTTTTTCCTTCAGCAAACGTGGGCCTTACTAAATGACAGAGGGATAAAGTTTAACAGATGTGTTTTCTGCAGATGAACAGAACCTGTGTGACCTGATGTCTCCCACATGTAGTAATGTTCAAAACGGACCCCTGACCCGGGGGAACCTTCCTCCGCTGCTGCTGCTCCTCATAGATCAGAAATGGAGCCAGTTAATCTGGAAAAGGTTCGAACGACTGGCTCCTTATTTACCTTCCTTACCTTTACCCTCTCCTTCCTTCAAGGGAGGAACCACACCCGGAGGTAAACGTTATCTTTCCAGACCAAATGATCTGAAATCTGATTCCGGGGTTTCCCAGGCAGGTTGTCAAGGGGTCATAGTTAAGAACTTTGCTGCTGTTTCTCAACCCGGGAACGAATGGGGGGGGGTCACATGACTCTCTCTTCTCTTAGCCTGAACGAACCAGGTGTGTAAAGATGGCGGCCTCCTGTTTGATATCGTGAGCTCTGCAGCTCTTCTGGCCTTTCAGTCCTGATCATTCATGACTTCAGTTCCACTGTTTGGTGTAACTGTTCATCTTTCTCATCCACATGTGACACAAAGAGGCTGAAAACACACTGGAGACATTTTACTGTTGTTATTTAATGTTATTTACAACTTAGTATCATGATTACCTGAAAACAAATCTGACAAATAATTGTCTTGAAGAATAATCTTGTAGTTAAGTGATATGGATCTCTTCATGAAATCAAAATGATCTATCGATATTAATAGTGAGACGCAGACCTTAGTCCACATCCTGAGCAGTTCAGCTCCAAACCAACCAATGACCCATGATCACACCATGTGACTCAGTTTCACGTGTGTCAGTGTTTAACGTTGGTCTGGATCACACCAAGGTGACCAGTAAACTGTTTCCATAGCAACCACATCCAATTAAACAGCATATGCTGTCACTTGCAGTGATTTGACGGCTCGTTGAATGTGGCGTCTGATGAGTTCAGAGACTGAACAAATACTTTATCTCTCAAATCTCAACAATACATTTTTCACAATCATCAGATATAATTTTTGTAAGATACAAAACACAAATTATGAAAGAAAGTCACCTTTGTTGTTGTTGTTGAATGCAGTACACCTCTGTAAAATCAAACTGCTTTCTGCTCAATAGTTCCCTCATATTTACTTTGTCAAACAAGTTATTGAATTTCTCATGTTTTATTGACGTAATTTCATAGTTGCTGATTTATGGAGCCACAGAATTCCTGAAAGAAACGATTGTTTTCATCTATACAAAACTGATGAAAGTGAAAATAAAAAGAGAAATGATCCTTCAGGTCGTCACGACTCTGAACTTGTTCAGTCAAACTTCAAACTCAAATTGTCAGCAGAGCCGAGCTCAAACTGAGAGGTGGCCATCTTTACAAAACCCAGTCCTTCTCCCCCAGATGGTGGTGATGATGATGATGATGATGATGATGGAAGATGTGGTGTGAAATGTAAATGTTGTATCTTATGTTTCACTGTTGTAGCTCAACTGTAGAACACAGAGACAAACTTGTACTACTGATTAAACAAATATGCTATAAAAAAGAAAAAATCTCTGTATGACTGTCCTCAAGCTGAGAACTGGTTTTCATTACTGTAAAAAAACAAAACCAACCCTGTCTTTTGGACCGAAGAAATGTGGGAAAAGCTGTTTTTGTCTTTTTAAAATATATAAATGTATATGTATGTACACAGCAGAGGGAAGAAATACACCCAGGCAGGGAGAAATCAAGTTAAAAAAAAATAAAAACCCCTTCCCCAGGTACTGGCCACCCTGTTGTACACCGTTCAAAGGTTGACGTGGGTATTTTTATTTTCTGATTTTAATTTTGAGAAGCGATGATCATTGTAACATAGATGTTTAATCTGCAGCCCCAATGAAAATCCCCTTGTTAGGAATTATCTCTTTTTTTAACTGTGGTGGTTGTAGAGAAAAGTTCAGCATCCAGACATGGAGCTACTGTTAGATCTGCAGAGGAAAAAAAAGTTGTGTGTGTGTGTGTGTGTGTGTGTGTGTTTATGAGGCGACTCTCTCTTTTTCTTAGCTATTTTCATAAATCTATTGTATATCTCTATTTCTATCTATATCTTCCTCTCTCCACCCAGTGCCAGGATCATTATTATATGAATGAATGTAGTTCTAGTCCTCAGCGCAATGATGCCACACACACACACACACACACACACACACACACAAAACTTGTTACCGAAAAATCAAATAAAAATCACTGTAGAAGACAAAGGGTTATTTCAATTTTATCTTTTTGTATATGGAAATAAACAATAAATACTGTCAAATAATTTCACACAGACTACTTCTGGTTTTTGTGTGTTAGATTTTTTTTTCTTTGACATTTTTATGCCTTAGTATACAATTACATTTTTATGTCTTACTATACTATGACATTTTTTTATCACATTTTAAGCCTTATTATACTGACATTTTGATGACTTACTAAACTATGAAAATTTTTATGACATTTTTATGCCTTATTACACTCTGACACTATTATGCCTTGCTATACTATGACATCTTTATACCTTATTATACAATGACATTTGTTATGACATCTATATGCCTTATTTTACTATGAAATTAATTTGCCTTACTATACCATGATACTTTTATTCCTTATTATACTATGACATCTTTATACCTTACTAAACTATGACAATTTTGATGACATTAATTTGCCTTACTATACCATGATACTTTTATGCCTTATGACATTTTTTATCACATTATTACACTATGACAATTTTGACTTAGTATACAATGACATTTTTATGCCTTACTATACTATGACATTTTGATAACTGAGTATACTATGATATTTCTTACTGTTTTATAACATTTTTCTAAACTATTTACAGAATGAATTCATAAAAAAAACATGCATTTTGTTTTTTAAAGGAAACATTTTATACATTTAAAACTCTGTATTCGTTATTACACCATCCTCCTCCTTACCACTGTTCTTTTCTCACAAGCTTTAAATCTCACTAAGAGCAGCTCACTTTCAATCCAGTGTCATTGTTTTTATTTCTCTGGAGATTGACAATAATAACAATAACAATGACAACAACATATATAACTTCAGTCTTTAGACAACAACAGTGCTCAGTCTGTGTCCCTCAGTGCCTGCAGCTCTTACAGTAATGATGTGTCTGGCTCTGGTGAGAAACATCAGTTGCATGTGAAGGATTTTCTCCTTTTACACAGTCCATCCATCGAGCTGCACTGTATCATTTAAACAGGGTGAATAGCAGATGATCAGACTGTCTTCATGTTTTGTGGTTCTGGTGGTTTCCTCCTCTGCTCCATCATCCACAGACACTTTACAGTACATTAAGTTCACTCTGGAAACACCATGTGTCAAAGATCACAGTGAGGAAAAACTCTGCAGGTGAGTTTGCTTTTATAGGTCTGTCAGGAAAACAACTTCAGAACAACAGCAGAACCAGGAGAGCGTCTAAGATCAGGAAGAACTAGGGCTGGTTCTCATATCTACCCCCCACCGGTGAAACCCGTGGTCTCCAGGGCCTCCTCCTGTTAGTTGCTCCTCCGGTCAGTAAACATGATGATGATGACGTGGCTCAAGAACAATGATGACGACAATGAAGTAGAACAACAGGTTCTACACCATCTGCGCTGGAACACACACACACACACACACACACACACACACACACACACACACACACACACACACACACACACACACACACACACACACACACACACACACACACACACACACACACACACACACACACACACAAAATGAAGTTTAAGTATCAAATATGTGAATTGTTATTGTCCAACACTGTCTCCTCTGACTGAAGTGAGCAACAGCTCTCAACTTCCTGATGGTGGCAGTGTTGGGGCTCCATGGTTTTTATTTTTCAATTTTAAAAGTCAGATTAGAAATGTGATCCAGACTGATCATTGATGTTTTAAAAGCAGTTCAGAGGACTTTATTATTCTTTATTATTCTTCTGACAGCTTGAAGTTGTATGGGATCACTTCTCACTGATGAAGAGGCTCCCAGCTGTTTTATAAGTTTTATATTGTTCACATCACTGTAGGAGAACATCTGGAACTTTTCTGTCAATGACTTTGGGGCAAACAACAGCGATATACAGTTCATGAATGTCCCAGATAACATGTAAAACATAACATTTCATATTTATGTCAAAGCTTTGTGCTCATTTACACATTTTGAACCCTTGAGCCAACAGCCTGTGACAGAGGAGGAGGTTACTGCTTTAGTAGTTTTCTACATATTGGATTCACAGAAAATGACATAATTACTCAGTGGAGGTGGAAGGTCAGTGAGGAGGTTTAAATGAGTGATGTACCTGAACGCAGCGGCTGGTGAGTCCAACTGAAAATAAAACTGATGACGTACAAAAAAAGGAAAATCATCAAGATGTTTTATTCATTGTTTCAACAGCAACATAAACAGTACATTTATAAAACAGGACGAGACTGTCAGAATAAAACTACCAGATCTCAAATTTATCTCCATGGAAAAAGTCCGGTCGTTTAGTTCCTCTGCAGACTTGATGTGAGGACAGTGAACGCATCATGTGGACTTTTAAATTCAGCCTGACTGTCACACCTGCATCTACACCTTTATATTAAAACACTACATTTCCCATAGTCCCGATGGGCACAACAAAAAAAACTGTTTAAGAAAAAGGCATTTTAGGAGAAAGAGGTTCAGGAGGTGATCAGGTTCATCTCATCTGGATCCATCTGTGAACTAGAAACTATAAATACATTAATTTAACAATAAAATCCATGTTTGTACAGATTCATTTAAAGCAACAAAGCAGACTTTAGATTGTTTATCTCTATAAAACAATGTACATACAGTCTGTACATATACACTCAGCAACATCTGATACGTGATTCTAACCTGGGCACAGCAGATAAATAGGTTCACTCAGATCTGCAAGAAAAACTATGAGAATAATGATTGGTTCATTTAAACTCTCTCCACCAATCAGAAACTGCGGCTAAAATGAAAGGCACCAATGACAACATGATGGACCCGCCCCTTTATGGCGTCACACAGAGATCGATATGGACACACGTTGGTTAAATAAAGTGAAAGGTGATTATTTCTGTAATAAATAATGATAGTTTTTTTTACAGGGGTTTTATTCTGAAACCTTTGAGTCTTCTTCCTGTTTATATTCATTATATTTAAAGTTGACAGGAGGATTTCTGAGCGAGTTTCTCTTTGTTCTGTATAATTGACCCTCACATCAAGACTCAACAACCTGTAGTTTCCTCACATTTAAACGACTGACTCAGTCCACTGTCCCTCTCTGTGATTGGTCACAGTTAACACAGGTTTAACCTCTGAAGGCGGTGAGAGGCAGCTGAGAGCTCAGGAGGACAGCTGTGAACAGGCAGACTAAAGGGTCTGCAGCTCCGGAGCCCGACCAGCGAGCGGCGTTCAGACTCCTGTCTACACCTGATGGAGCTGAGGCGGGGGAATCTAACGCCCTGACTGAGCAGACGACGTGGAGGGGCTTTCTGATGATCACATGATCAGAGCCAATGAAACTCCTCCAGATGTGAAGCAGCTGCAGAGATCTGATTGGTCCAGCTCACCTCAATCACCCACCGGCCCCTCCCACCTCCACAGCGGCAGCCTGGTGGCAACTCCTCTCCCTCCAAACGATAGCCAATGAAAAACAGACTCTCAGAGCCTCCCAGCCAATCACACGTCAGCCTACTGCCCCTCGCTGTCCCTCTTCTTCTTCTGTGGTGAGCGGCTCGACTTGAGCGCGGCGAGTCGCGACAATGTCCAGAGAGATGCCAGGTGAGGATGTCACGCCGCCTCCCCCTCCTCCCCTCCCTCACCACCTCCATCTTTCACTTCCTCCTTCTGTTCCTCCTCTTGTTCTTGTGCATCCTCTTCTGCTCCTCCCTCCTCCCTCTCTACATCCCCTTCCTCCTTCCCTTCTTCCACTCCTTCACCACTACCTCCTGCCTCCTCCTCCCCTACATCCCCTCCTTCCTTCTCCTTTGTCTCTTCCTCTTCCACACCTTCACCAGTGTCCTCCTCCTCCCCTTCCTCCCCTCCTTCCTCCCCTGTTGTCTGATCCTCCTCCTCCTCCCTCACTGCTTCTCCAGTCTCCTCTTCCTCCTCCGCTGTCTCCTCTTCCTCCCTGTCATTCACATCCTCCTCCTTCTCTCCTCCCTCCTTTCCTCCATCTGTCCGTGCTGTCTCTCCCTCTCCTTCCACCTCCACCTCCTCCTCTCCCTCCCTCTCCCCCTCTCCCTCTTCTTCCCCCTCCACCTCTCTCTCCCCCTCCACCTCTCCCTCCCTCTCCCCCTCCCCCTCTCCCTCCCCCTGTTGGCAGGTCTCTGCAGTATCAGTGTCCTCACAGCCCGTCTCTGTCTCTGGTTCTTTACCTGGCTCCTGGTCCTGATCTGGTTCAGGTTTGATTTTTGTTTCTGTCTCTGTGCAAAGCTCCAGTGCCCGGTCCTGGTCCTGGTCCTGGTCCTGGTCCTGGTCCGGGTCAGGTCCAGGTTTACAGCTCATCTCTGGTCCTGCTGAGTCCAAAGCTGTTGGCTGAGAGGGGAGAGACTCCTTTCTGCCCAGACCTGCAGACACAAAGAGTTTGATGTGATTCTGTTTTGTCTCCATGACGACGCTTCAGAATAGATGCGACTGATCAGTTATCAGAAAATCCAGCAGCCAATAATCAATCAGCTGTGATGTGAATCTGATATAATCTATTGATAGATTATTGATAACTCAGAAATGATGCCTCAGTAAAGTGTGTTTTAAAGACCTGCAGCTGCTCTCAGAGGTCAGAGGTCAGAGGTCACAGCCCTCATCAGTGTTCTCTGCTGCACCTGTGACCACACCTAGCAGTGATGTCACAGTGCAGCCAGGTGAGGAGCTGAAGTCTCCTCCTGTCCTTCACTCAGCCTCTGTCCTCTCTGTTGTGTCAGCTGAGTCCAGGGTCGGTGGTTCGATCCCCAGCTGTCCACGTGGCGGTCAGACAGAGCGCTGGCTGCCGTCACCGTGTGAGCGTGAAAAGACGCTAAATTATGACGACGACTCTTTTTTCTTGTGTTTTTGAACTTCGTTAGTGAGACTTCCTGTCAACTTCCTGTTTATACAATATCTGAGTTTCCACCTGATGTAACAACAACAACAATACAGGAGAGAAGAAGAACACACACTCACTGCAGTAGCTGACTCCACAGTGTGTGTGTGTGTGTGTGTGTACCTGCGGGGGTTAATACAAGTGCCTGCAGGATGTCAGACAGAGAGACGATGCCGACGATACGAGACTCCTCATCAACAACAACCAGCCTGTGAACCTACACACACACACACACACACACACACACACACACATACACACACACACACACACACACACACACAGGTTAGAGGCTTTATGAGTGGACTGAACAGTTGTTATTTATTAATCATGATGTTTGGCCTCTTGTCTCCTGGTGGACACACAGCTGATTACACCTCACACATGGACATGAATAAACCTGTGTGTGTGTGTGTGTGTGTGTGTGTGTGTGTGTGTGTGTGTGTGTGTGTGTGTGTGTGTGTGTGTGTGTGTGTGTGACCTCAGCTTTGACGATGCGGTCCACGATGGTCTCCAGCGTCTCCAGTTTGTTGCACTTCATGACTCCTTCGAAGTACTGGGACCTGTGTCTGAGAGCCTGAGTGACGGTCAGGTCCAGGTTGTTGTAGGTCTTCTCTGCCGCCAGGTTCTGTTCACACACATCACACTCAGCTTTGTCTGCTCCTCACAACAACACAACACAACAACACAACAAGACAGCTCTGAGCAGACTCCAGTGTAACAGAGGACGTTTACTCACAATCACGTCAAACTTGGAGTAGATGTCCACCACTTTACCTGCAAACAGACAACAACATGTTTAGACTCTTCTCTAAGCTCCGCCCCCTCCGTCACACAGCCTCCACTCTGATGTTATAAACAGAGGTGTGGTTGTGCTGTGTAACAGTTACCATGGTGATCGACGACAGGCAGGGCGGAGACGCGGCGGTGCGTGAAGACGGACAGTGCGGTGATGAGCGGCGTGTCGGGGTGGATGTAGGCGATGTTGGCGTACGTCCCCACGCCAAGCTCCTCCAGAGTCTGCTTCATGAAGGCCGGCATAGGCATCTCACACACCTGACACACACACACACACGCACACGCACACACACACAGAGGTTTATCTAAGTCCATCTGCATTGATTCAGAAGAGCAGGTGTGATCAGCTGTCTGTCCACCAGGGGGCAGGACTTCACTCTAACCACAGTGATGCAAACACGACCTTGGCAGAGATGCTTGAACCTGAGCTGAGACACGACATCAGAAATGCAACTCTGCAAACTGATTGGCTCGTTAACTCTCCTCCCTGACTGGATGATTCCTCTGACCTGTGTTTATCCAGCGTCTCAGACCTGAACCCTCTGCTCCGAAACACACAAAACATCACAGCATCTATTACAAGGTTCACAGCTCACCAGAGGAGTGTCATCTTCTCTCCACCTGTTCACCTCCACCTGTTCACCAACACCTGTTAACATCACCTGTTAACATCACCTGTTCATTTCACCTGTTCACCTCCACATGTTCACCTACACCTGTTCACCTCCACCTGTTCACCTCACCTGTTCACATAACCTGTTCACTTACACCTGTTCACCTCCACCTGTTCACCTCACCTGTTCACCTGTTCACTTCACGTGTTCACCTCCACCTGTTCACCTCACCTGTTCACCTACACCTGTTAACATCACCTGTTCACATACACCTGTTCACATCACCTGTTCACCTCCACCAGTTCACATCACCTGTTCACCTCCACCTGTTCACCTCACCTGTTCACATAACCTGTTCACCTCCACCTGTTCACATAACCTGTTCGCTTCACGTGTTTACCTCCACCTGTTCACCTCACCTGTTCACCTACACCTGTTGACATCACCTGTTGACCTCCACCAGTTCATATCACCTGTTCACTTCCACCTGTTCACCTCACCTGTTCATATACACCTGTTCACCTCACCTGTTCACCTACACCTGTTGACCTCCACCTGTTCACTTCACCTGTTCACCTCCACCTGTTCACTTCGCCTGTTCACCATTTTATCTGTATAATCTCTGACAATAACTGGAATCCCCTTAAAGCCTCTTTACTATTTAAAACTGCTAATAAAAAATAATAATTCATATCTTGCAGAGTCTCCATCTCTGTCTTTCTCTCTGTCTCTCTCTCTCTGTCTCTCTCCCTCTCTCTGTCTCTGTCTCTCTCTCGACAGAATCAACTGTTTTCTCTCTCACAGTTTGATGTCATGAAACATGTTTGCTCTCCCTGAGTCACTCAGCCTGACCTCCACCTCCACCACACAATGAGACATCATGACGTGCTAACCAGCTGACTTGATTTGACGAGGACCAGCTGGAGACTCACAAAGAGCTGCAGGAACTTGAGGATCCTCTTGTGGGTGAGGATGTAGAGAGCGTTCCCGCTGACCGGATCGATGACAGGAAGACGATGGATCTTATTCTTTATCAGCGAGTACACAGCCTCAAATATGCTGGGGGGGGGGGGGGGGGGGGGGGGGGGGGGGGAGATCATGAATTAATGTTCACATTTATCCTGTGCTGCTTGTCTCCTTTTTCTCCTCCTGTTTCCTCCTCTCCTTTCTGTATTTCCTGTCCTTGTTTCCTGTCCTCTCGCCTTCTCTCAGTTTATTTTCAGCACTTAATAAATTATTCAGTGAGTCTGACTCCAGACGCCTCAACAGTCTAATAATAACTACACACACACACACACACACACACACACACACACTTGTACTTCCATCTTTGTGAGGACACTCATTGACATAATGCATTCCCTAGCCCCTTACCCTAACCTTAACCATCACAACTGAGTGCCTAACCCTGACCCTGACCCTAACCTTAACCTAAACCTAATTCTAACCATAACTCTAAAACCAAGTCTTAACCCTCAACATGTGATTTGAAGGTGTCTCAAAAAGTGAGGACCGGCCAAAATGTCCTCACTTTCCCAAAACGTCCTCACTCTGTTAGTAAAATACTTTTTTTGGTCCTTACTATGTAGCAAGTACAAGTACACACACACACACACACACACACACACACACACCTGGCATCAGGTGAGATGTGGACCAGAGGTTTGAAGGTCTCCTGCAGGTACAGCTCTGTCATGAACATGAACATACGTGTTATTAACATCTCAAATGACACATTTGTATGATCAGCTGCTGCAACTACACAACCACACACACACACACACACCACTGAAGAGAAAAGATCTTTACCTCTCCACGTCTCGATCTTATGCTCCTCCAGCTCATAGATCTGAACCTGATGGAGAAACAGACACTTTACACTCACAGCTGATCATCAGCTGATCATCAGGTGATCGGGGGTCAGGTGATCAGGTGGTCAGGGGTCAAGTGATCAGGGGTCAGGTGATCAGGGGTCAAGTGATCAGGGGTCAGGTGATCAGGGGGTCAGGGGTCAAGTGATCAGGTGATCAGGGGTCAGGTGATCAGGTGGTCAGGGGTCAGGTGATCTGACAGTGTGTTACAGTGTTATAGAACATCAGCTGTTTGAACATCTGCTCTTTCCATGAAGTTTCATTTGTTCCTGTTACAACAAGTTTATATGAAGTAAAACATGAAGATCACTCTAATGTTCCATCAATGACTGTATGTGTGTGTGTGTGTTTGTGTGTTTGTGTTACCATGGGGGACTTGTAATATCTGGTCAGGATATTGATGAAGTCTGTGATGGTCAACATTCCTGACAAACAGAAGGAGATCAGTGACTTCACAGGAAACAAGGAGATGAATATATAGTGTGTGTGTGTGTGTGTGTATGTGAGTCCACAGAGTGTGCACGTATAAAAGTGTAAATGAAGAATGTGTTCTGCTACATCTACAGTAGATTTGCTCTGTAAGTCTTCATGAATATTGTAGATGAAACGTGCGCGCGCACGCACACACGCACGAGCCCGCGCGCACACACACACACACACACACACTTACCTACAAAGCTCTGTTTCTTGCTCTCCCAAAGTGGAGCAGCTCTCACTCCATTTGCCACCAGAGCAAAGAACGCTTTCTTCACCTGAAACAACAACAACAACAACGACAACAATAATAAATCATCTTCACTTCTGTCTGAAGCAGTGGTTCACAAACTTATTTGTGTGTGTGTCTGTGTGTGTGTCTGTGTGTGACTGACAACAGTCAGTAATAAATAACATTGGAATAATTTCACCTCCTGTCTGAAGATGATGAAGATGATGAAGATGATGAAGACTACCCAACATGAAATTAACCAGCAGGTGCAGCTGTGTGTGAGTGAAACGTGGACCTGACGGAGATGCTCCCGGTGTGGGTGCTGGTGGATGTCACTGGCTCACCTGCAGGGTGGTGTCGAACACCACCAGTTTGGAGCTGGTGGGGATGATGTCATAACACTTGTGACACTTCATGAAGCGCATGTAGATGTCTCTCTCCGACTCCTCTGAGGCTGCACACACAGACGGAGAGGAGGAGTTACTGACGTTAGTGTGTAAATGATCGCTGCTGCTGTTACAGCTGAAGGTCAGAACTTCTTCTTCTGGTGTTATCCGCTGCTAACAGTGCTGGAAACATATACTCACTGCTCTGATCTGATCCCTGACAGGTTTCTACAGATCAATCATATAACATGTGATCAGTGAAACTCACGACCCAGCAACATGTTAATGTATCATTCATTCATGCAATAATACAACATTCATTACTCTGAAACGATGAGTACTTTCACTACATGTTGACACTGATACTTTTACTTCCTGAGTATTTCTACTCGCTGCGTTTACTTCACTAAAAGATGTGAAAACACTTGTTCCGCATTCAGGTACAGTACCAGCTCCTCTGGTCTGGATCAGAACCGACCCTGATTCACAGGAGACCAGCAGAGACACAGGGATGTGACCGGTCTGATCTGGATCTCACCTGCACACACAGGAAACTGGGACCATGGACGTCCTGTCAGGCCTCTAGTTACTGAGCTTTGTTTCCACCGCTCAGTCCTCACAACAACGTCAGCAGACGGCTGCTCGGTCTGGAGGTGCTGGTTTAACTCTGACAACTGAATGAATGAGGTTCAGCAGAACTTTACCTGAATCCATCTGAGTCCACATGAGTCCACCTGAATCCACCTGAGTCCACCTGAATCCACCTGAATCCACCTGAGTCCACGAGTCCACATGAATCCACCTGAGCCCACATGAATCCACCTGAGTCCACATGAATCCACATGAATCCACCTGAGTCCACCTGAGTCCACATGAATCCACATGAATCCACATGAATCCATCATGAACTAAAGTTATAAATAAAGCTTCAGTTCAAATCTGTGATCAGCTGCTAAATGAATCCACATTAACATTAATGAAGCTAATTGATGAGCTGGAATATTGATTATTGATTGTTGTGAAATAACATCTGGAGCAAACTGACTTCTACACCTGATTCTTCACAAACTACTTGATCCAGATCCTGGAGCTTCATTAACCAGCAGACTGAAGCTTCACATTACTTCACATTAATTAGCTGCAGCTGATATGACCCCCCCTGCAGCTGATATGACCCCCCCCCTGCAGCTGATATGACCCCCCCTGACCTAACGGTCACTGCTCTGTGATGGTTCAAACAATCAGAGGACATTAAAGGTTTAACATGACTTGTTAGTGTCTGGAACCTGGTCCCAGTCTAAGACCAGTCCTCTGTGCCGTCGCTCATCATCAGACAGAGTGACATCACTTCCTGTGAGACCAAACTCAAAAACGCTGCGTCATGGAGAGAAAATGAGACCAAATAGTGGGAATGAGGCTCGCTTGCCCTTCAGATTATCATAATAGTATTAACACCAATGTGTGTGTGTATGTGTGTGTGTTGGTTGTTGCCTAATCTGTGCGGGCTGGTTGCCGTGGTGACTTCAGAACTGATCAGCTGAGCTTGTCCATGAGCCGTCTGTTGCCGTGACGACAGAACAGCTGATGGCTGGTTGCTCAGCATCTGGCTGTCGCAGTCTGCCCGATGTTGACCTCTGTCCAGAATGCAGTCTTACCTGCATCGTCCGGGTCCGGCTGCTCCGCCATGCCGTCTGCAACCTCCACCTGCCGACAGCAGAGGACGGTCAGTCAGTCAGGACTCTCTGCAGACCTGGACCAGTACAGACGGATCCAGGTCTGATCCTGTACACACTGTCCTACATATTCATGTCCATATTCAGTGAACCTGAGTCCATGAATTAGACAGAGAGAAGACACTAAAATTACTGATTAATTATTAAAATCATTGCTGGTTCATTTTAAGTTTAGAATTGATTAACTGTTGCAGATCTGATTTGTTAAAAACTCCAACCAAAAAATAAACTTAAATTTAAACACTACCATCAGCAGAGTGAACACAGGTCATTTTACATGCAGTATACAGCCAGGACTACATGGACCCCCACGTACTCCTGGTCTGGGTCTAGTTTTCCTGGTGTGTTCAGGACCTCCAATAATCCTACAGTGCAGTGTGCTGGTTTTCCCACTTTGGCGTGGAAGAACTTGACAACCTCATCCAACACGGATCCAGATCCTTCCCAGCAGCATCAGTGCTGGACCTCACTAATGCTGGGCAGGTACATCAACGGACCCTGAGACCTTGGTCTGTCTGCAGACTGAGCAGCTGTGACCCCTTTGTTTTCATGTTAAACTGTATTTTACACGTTGTGTCAGACTGACTGTGATCCACTGGAGGAGCTTCACCATTCAACCTGTGATTTCTGACAACAAACAACTGAAACTCAGTTT
>NW_027273860.1:412500-515000 GCF_046630095.1 Trachinotus anak | reverse complement strand
CCTTTACAGCCTCGCTGTGTTTCTACAAACTGTCACTAACTCTGTCAGAGGAAAGGCTTCTGTAGAAGAGCTCAGAGCTGAATCAACCTACAGGCTGAAGGTTAGTGGTGGTGACGGTGAAGTCATGTGACCGTGGTGTCGTTGGTTTAGAGCCTAACATGAGCTTTTCACTGCTGCTGGTTGTGTTTAGGCTTCAAACACCAGAAAGTGGAGTCATTAGTGAAGATGATCCTGCTGAACCAAACCTGTCAGGATCAGAAACTGTTGCTGAGAATGGAGAAATCCTATTGGCTGTTTGTGGTGATGATGACATCAGGGTTGGTCTACAGAAATACTGTGCATCATCCCTGCAGCTCTGTATTATTGAGTGCTATGGTGTTGCTAGGTGGCTGTTAGAGGCTGTTGGTGGAGATCAAAGATGGTTGCTGACGCATTGTTAGGTGGTTGTCAGTGTTTGGGTTATTGTTTTTGGTGTTGATGCTGGATGGTCACTAATGTGTCACTAGGTGGTTGTTCAGGTGTTTGCATGTTGTTGTCTGTGGTTGCTATGGTAATCTGCGTTTACCTTAGTCCCAGACCAAACATAAACAGATATGCTTTTACTGGACTGAAGTGTCCCTGTAGTCTGTTGGCTTACTGTTGTCCAGAGGGTGGATGGGCTCTGATCTCCCCCTGGTCACTGGTCCGTCCCCCTCCTCGCTGCAGGACATTCTGCGTCCTGTGCGTCTCTGCAGCAGCTCCCTCCTCTTCCTGCTCGTCAGAGGAAGTAGTTGGACATACAGGATGCCGCAGGGCTCTGACCGCCGCCTCAGCGTCCGTCTGTCTGTCTCCTTCTGCCTCCTGTCTGTCTGTCCTCCTGCTCTGTCCTCCCCCACGATCCACGATGCAGACTTCCTCCTTTCTTTCCCTCTGCCCATCTCCATCCTCCTCCTGTCTTTCCTGTCCTCCTCCTCCATGTTGGATTCAGACTTCCTGCGTTCTTTCCTCCGACTGACCCCACTCTTCTTCTCCTGCGTCTTTTGGTCCTCTTCTGTCTGTCCACAGGGTTCAGACTTCCTCCGCTGCATCTTTCTGTCTCTCCTGTCTGTCTGCCTCTCCTCCTCCTCCTCCTCTTCCTCCTCTCCTCCCCCATAGGGTTCACTCCTCCTCCTCCCCATCCATCTCTCCTTCTCCTTCCACTTCCTCAGCATCAGGCTGCTCAGACGCTTCATCACCGTCAAACCAGTTCATTCAACAAAAAACAGAAAATCAAATGAAATAAATTTTTTGAAAGAGGAGATAAGAAAATCTTGTTCACAAAAAAAATATTGAGTCAATCGGCCGTAACTTGATCTCTGGAGGTTTTCACAGGTGTCTGACGTCATGATGTCTTTTCTTCTCATGCTACTAATGCACCACACATGAAGCATTCTTCATCATCATCATCATCATCATCATCATCATCATCATCCTCTAACTATGGCCACAGCTGCTGCTGTTCAGCTGAAACTACAAACTAATTTCATAAAGTGAATTAAACTAAACAAATGAAGCTGAATGTCAGAATCAGTGAAAGTAATTAACACTAAACGATGTGTTTTCAGCTGCATCGGTGGATCAAACAAAAGATTCTACTGAACTAATGAAGTGACAGTTCAGTTTAAAAACATTAGTCTCATTGAAACTAAACTAAAATAAAAAGTTTATTGGACCAAAGAAATGAAAATCAATTCATCTAAAGATTCATCATTAATCACTTTATCAAACTGTCTCAAACAAAATGAAACTAATTCAAAAGTTAGACTGAACTAAACTGAACGAAACTAAACTACAGTGAAGCTCTAATCTAACCTAAGATCTAATTAAGTGAAACAAGCAATTAAACTAATTATTAGTTATATTTATTAACAAACTAATTTAACTGCAAATGTGTCCTGGTTCCCAGCTGTGAGGATTTAAACTAATTTTAAAATAATAATTAACAGGCTTCATCAGCAGTCGAGCAATCCTGAGGCTCCACGCTCAGAAAACCTGCTCTAATTGGCTGCTGCAGAATCTTTCATGAGTGAAGATCTCAACACCCAGACCCAGCACAAGACCCAGAGCCAGCACAAGACCCAGACCCAGCACAAGACCCAGACCCAGCACGACACCCAGACCCTGCAGCCCTGAACTCTGAGAGTTTCTGAGAGCTGAGAGGACGAAAGAACAACGGAGCTGAACAGACTCAAGCGATGCTTCACGTCCTGTAGCCCGGGACAAAAATCCTCCAGCAGAGTCCAACCTGTTTCCCCAGCAGGCAGACAGACAGGTGATCCTTTCAGACAGACAGGTAAACTGGCAGTCAGAGTGTTTTTCCAGCAGCAGAGTCCTGTGAGGGTTTCAGCTCTGCAGAGTATCACTGCTCACTGTGTTTATGGCCTGTTGCCCATGTTAGCCACACCCCCTGTCTACACTGTAAAAAATCAGGCTTCATTTAAAACAATTCTTTCTCTACTTTACTGCAAAGGTTCCTGCTTCTGCTTCAAAACAAAAGAAAATGTGTTTACATCAGCTGTGAAATGAGCTGTGAGCTGGGCATTCGTCCAATCAGGTTCAGGAGTGTATCTGTGGCCAATCAGCATCGAGGGACAAAGTAACGTTTGTTTGTCTCCAGATGGAAAAAACAGACTGACGTGTTACAACAGACATTTTTTGCAGTGCAGCTCTGTCTCTTCAGGGATGACAAAAACAAACGCACCCTGAGCTCCATCCGGGTTTTTAAAGGTTCTCACTTACATCAGGAGCAGCTTTCTACCATCAGCCTCTGTCTTCTTCCACCGCGGCTGAGATTCATTATTCACACAGAGCCAGCAGCACAGTCCACCTCACCCGGGTCCAGCACCGAGTCTGGATCCAACCACTGACCCACTGCACGGACAGATTACTGAAGACACGCTGGTACAGAGACCCAGAACCACTACAGAGACTCAGAACCACCACAGAGACTCAGAACCACCACAGAGACTCAGAACCACTACTGAGACTCAGAACCACCACTGAGACTCAGAACCACTACAGAGACTCAGAACCACTACAGAGACTCAGAACCACCACAGAGACTCAGAACCACCACTGAGACTCAGAACCACCACTGAGACTCAGAACCACTACAGAGACTCAGAACCACCACAGAGACTCAGAACCACTACTGAGACTCAGAACCACTACAGAACAGGTGTGGACACATCAGCAGAGACTGGTCAGGACAACAGCACCAACACCTGCACTGGACTCCACACATGAACACTGTGTGTGTGTGCGCGTGTGTGTGTGTGTGTAACATGATTTTAATATGAACTGTTATGAAACATTAGAGAAGAGGTTATTAAAATACAAAAGGTTTCACTTCACTGTTAAAAAAACATTAAATATCTCTGAAACAGAACAAAGTGAAGCCATTAGACAGAATTATCTGCCCAGAGACTGTGTGTGTGTGTGTGTGTGTGTGTGTCTGTGTGTGTGTGTGTGTGTCTGTGTATAAGGACACACACACACACACAGTACAAGGACATGTCCTTGTACTGTGTGTGTGTGTGTGTGTCCTGTAATTTGTCTGAATCATGTCTGACACACAGTCATTATGTTTGTTAAGAGTGTGTGTGCGTGTGTGTGTGTGTGTGTGTGTGTGTGTGTGTGTAGCTGACAGTGTATCCTGTAGGTTTGTGTGTTGTTTTTGCCCTGAGCTGGGTCTTGCAGGCTGATGAGGTCTGGTCTGTGGTGGACCTGAATGTGAGATGAGCGGCCATGATGAGAGCTGAGGAAAGGAGCTTCATGCTTCCTATCTTACCTCCTTCAGCAGAGGAGACTTCAGGTCACTGAGGAGTCAAACTACAGATGAGACAACTGTCCTCTTCAAGAGGTTGTGTTACTGCAGCATGAACAGTAGGTGGCAGTGTTGTCACACACACACACACACACACACACACACACACACACACACACACACACACTGACACACACACACACACACACACAGTACCTCTGGCCTTGTCTCTCCTGTTGCGTGTGAACAGTTTGATGCTGACGGGGGAGGAGGACGAGGGTTGATGGTTTGAATCTCTGGAGGCCGACCTGAAGATCCCACTGAAGCTGAGCCTGACACACACACACACACACACACACACACACACACACACACACACACACACACCAACTCAGAATCTTCTTCTACCACTGATTTGGTTGCAGCCCCCTCCCTCCAGCATGTACCCAGGTGTGTTTACCTGCGTGGAGACTTGGGTGGTGAGTCCTGCTGGGGGGGTCCAGTCTGGTAGGGGAAGATGGTTTTGGGGGAGCTGAGACTCATCTTGGAGCTGGAGGTCCTGGCAGGAGCAGAGCGGGGGCTGGAGGGCCGGCTGAACGGAGCCCGATGGAAGAAGCTCCTGGTGGGGCTGGCAGAGTGGGCCTCCCCCTGCAGGACAGGAAGGGGGGGGCACATTACAGCTGCTGGACACTGAGGAGGTTTGTGAGGTCAGACCCTTGATAAAGTCTGTTTTATAATCACAACCTCCTCAGTGAAGAGCCACAACAACCTTTATCTCCTCATATCTGACGGCGTCGTTCACACACAGCCTGATGGTTAATGACATCATCAACAGTTCACACGGGTCGAAGGTCAAACTCTGGCCCTTCCTGATTTCAGCTGCTGAGGACAACAGACTGAATTCTGATCAGCTGATTAATGCGACCTCATCCTGCTGACGCAGCAGCACGTCTCCTGTGAGCCTCAGGTCACCTGCTGCTGCTGATGTCATCACCTCGCCACAGTGAAAATGGTGTTTACCTTCCTGCTGCCGCCTCCCTCTGCTCCGCCTGGATCTCCCTCCAGGAAGGGCATCGCAAACACAGTCAGCTCCTGCAGACACACACAGAGCCCGACTATTAAACGCAGCAGAGACGGAAACAGCAGCAGCCTGATGTGGGCGTAGAGCTCCTGAGACGACTTCGCCGTTTCACCTGAGTTCAGCTCTGTGACAGCAGGAGCAGCAGGAGAAGCTGTGGCTCCTCCGTCCTGCCACCGCGCTCCGTCTGGACAAACTGCAGACTGCAGTGGAAATGTGACGGTGGAGCCTCCTCTCCTGTTGCATCATGGGATGGTTTGTGGTGTAAACATAGAGGTAGTGACAGATTATCAGTCAAACATCTGCTGAGGCGACAGCGTGGCTGAAACCAAACTCTGTGAGAGGCTCCGTCTGCTGCACCAACACCACTGAGTCCTGTCCATGTACGACTCACCCGTCTCCTGTGGAGTCAGGCTAATCCATGACTAATCAATGGCTAATCAATCAATCTGCTGATGATCTCCAGCCTGGTGTCTGATTCCAGCAGAGAAGATTTAGTTGCACCTCTGTCATGTTTATGAGCCATGCTAGCTGTTTCCCCCGTTTCCAGGCTTTATGCTAAGCTAAGCTAACACTGTACAGACATGAGGGCGGGATCAGTCTGAAGACACTGAACTCTTCCTGTTGCTCTGCTTCCAGGTTTGAACTTTTAACTGTCTCAGAGTAAATGGAGGTGAAGGTCAGAGGTCAGAGGTCACCACAGGCTGGGTTCACCTTCCTGTGAGCCAGTGATCAGGGTTTAATCACCCGCAGCCATCACTCGGTGTCTCTCAGGAGTCTGAACATCTCTGGTTGCCATGGGAACCAGAAGGCTTGAATCTGGACAGAGTGTGTCCGCCCACACACACACACACACACACACACACACACACACACACACACACACTGACAGGCTGTGATGATTTCTTCTGTGTTTTCTGCAGATTCTCTTGAGCTGATTCTTCTACTTCGTCTGTTTCCTGTTTTGTTGGTGAATGTTTCACCTCCTCCTCTCAGAGAACATGAGGGTCCGACCGATGGATTCATCAGGAGGAGGTGTTAACGACGCTCCTCCTGTCGTTCACTCAGTGTAGGATGTTTTCTCTTCCCACAGCTGCGATCAACCAAACTACCACAAATAAAGTGTTAATGAAGAGGTCTGGTTGAGGTCTGGTGGTCCAGGATTTAAAGGGGCTTTGGGGGCAGCAGGGCAGACGGGGGTATTTTGGGGGGTGGACAGTGATTGTGTGTTGAGATGACAGTCTGAATTAGAGCCGAGCACTGCAGTGAAGCCTTCACTTACGGTGGTGGATGATGATGATGATGATGAAGGCCTCAGGTGTCGCTCTGATGAAGGTCTTCCGGTCACTGAGAGTTTGACCTCACCAGACTTTTCCTCTATCCATGCAAATACTGTTCTCACTCTCATCTTTCACCACCTCATCCTAAGCCCGACAGGAACGGTCCGACTCTCACAGACACATTTGGATCTGATTTGTCCATTTTTTCTGTGAAGTTGTAAAAACATCTGTGACGAGTGTCGTCAGGCTCCAGGTGACTTTTCTTCGGACACCTTTGTGTCTCTGGACGCTGCGTGTGACGAGCAGCTGTGAGCAGCTGAAAGTCAAACAGAAGGACTGAAGGTCCACCTCAGCAGCACGCCACCTGTGAGGATCACACCCACCTTCACAGGTGTGTGTTCAGTGTGTGTGTGTTCAGTAAACGATGCAGCAGCTCAGAGGAAACCAGGTGATAAACAGACTGAGCTGCTGGACATTATTGATCTGACTGGTGATCAGTCAATAATCATGTCTAAACTCTGATCAACAAAGAAAACTCAGCAGCTGTAAGTGTGTTTCCACCTGATGTCCACAGACCAGAGCTGCACCAGCAAGACACAACAGAGACATGGGAACCTGGTTCACACACACACACACACACACACACACACACACACACACACACACACACACACACACACACACACACACACTGTACCTTTGTATCTTCAGTCTCCACAAATCAATAATCCAATAAATCCACTCACACTCCTGATTGTGTCTCTCTCTGTCTGACACACACACACACTTTTCTCTCTCTTTTACCTTTCACCCCTCCCTCTCTCTCTCTCTGTCTCCTCCCCCTCTGCCCCCCCATGTAATGTTTTCACATTTATCTGAGAGCTGCAGTTATTTGTTACAGCTCAAAGTACATCCTGTAACTAAAGCGCCACAGTAAGAAGTTACAGTATCACAGTAAAAGTACTTCCTGTAGTTGCAGTATCACTGTAAAAGTATCTGGTTTTCTTACTGGTTGTTCCATGCAGGTGCAGCGGGAACAAGTGAAGGAGAAATAACTGATGAGCAGAACCCTGAGTACCTGCAGGTACACGACTGACAACAAGACTGAAGTTTGGGAAAGTTTCCAGGTCGAGCCTCACTGTGACCTCTGACCTCGAGTGAGGTCATCACAAGGTGATCTGTCATCTCAAAAATGTCTCCTGATGGCGTCTGAGATCAGCTTTCAGTGACCCAGTTACTCTAGACATACACACACACACACACACACACACACACACACACACACACACACACACGGTCAGTCGGTAAAATAACATACTTTTACTTACTGGCTGTTTCTAACTAGCCAAGTATCTGGAAATATAATAAATGTGTGGAGCCAAACACCCCCCTGTCACTCAAAGAGGCCACGCCCTAAATTCTCCACACCTTTAGTCCTTATTAAAACATAAACAGGTGAGTTGTATAAATTCAGCCGTACAGTCGTCATGAAGGAGGAAATGATCTCTAGAGACCAGAACAGTTTCTGTACCAGGCTGTAAACATGTTTCTTTCTGCTGTAAAGACATTTGAACATGGGAGTTTGTGGGGACTGACTCACTGCTGGAGCCAGACTCTAGTGGTTGTTAGAGGAACTGCAGCTCTCAGCTCTTCACTGGGGAGGCTTCATGTTTCAGACCTGGAGGTTGATGATTGGTCCATTCATCGCTCATTGTAACTTTTAAATTTCTGTTAGTTACTGTTCAATACTTTTAGTACAACGACCCCCAAAACCACAAACTGGGGAGGAGCAGACGCTTCTGTGTTTGCTGTCTCCTCCACTGTTCATGTGTCTTTTCACTACAGTAACAACGCTGCACTGAGGGGGTGCTATCTGCAGTGGAAAAAGAAGTACCTGGTCCCAAAAGTGAGTCTAACCTGCGATGTGAAATTTCACCCTTCATTATTTTAACAGTATTCAGGAGAAGCTGCAGCTTTTATCCCAAACCTTCTGACTCTCACTCTATAAAACACACACGACAGTCACCTGGTGTACACCTGTGCTATTCTGTCTCTGTCCCTCAGGGATCAGGGTGTTTGTTGGACGACAGACTGATTAAAACAGATTACAGTAGAGTTAAGGTAGAAACCCAAACACAACCACCGTCAGTTTGATCTAATCCTCTGATGCTGCTCTCAGGTCAGCTTGGGGCTGATAGCTGATGGAGGGGAATCATTAGACAGCGACTCAGTGTGTGTGGTTGTGTAGTTGTTTTCAGAGACCGGAGGTGTCTACACAAATTTATAGATCATAATATCCATTTCTACACAGATGACACTGGCTTGTATTTGACTCCTTTTCAATTTGAACTATATCAAGATCACAATCTGAAAAAAGAAACACAAACAACCAGAGACATTTGACGACATGGAGACATCACACTTTGTCTTTTCTGCTTGTAATTTTTTTTCAATAATTAATAAATCTAAAAATAGTGGTGCAAATGACCTTTCTGTCAATTAACTGATTGATTCATTGATTAAGCATTGTATCTCCAATCTTACATGAATCCACTGATGTGAATTCAGTCTGACCTGAGCCCTTCAGTCTGATGCTACAGATGTTTGTGGAGGTTACTGCTGCAGATGAGCAGGTGCTGATCTCTACAGGTGAAACAGGTACTGTCAGTGCAGCAGGTGAAAACAACACAAAGCTGATCTCTGCTGAGTTTTACTGTCTCTGTTTCATTGTGTTAATCCTCAGACAAACATTTTTATGACAATAAAGTCTTGAGTGGGTCATAAATAAAAGCAGGTTTAATAATTCATTAAAGATGAATCATGAGGTGTTTTATCGCTCCGATGATGAACTTTGACCTGAGGCACAGTTTACTGCTTTATTTTCAGCTGATAACAGCTGGAGGGACTTTGGGTAAATCTATCCTCTGCCTGTGCTACACTCACAGTCTGAGGTGTCACGCCCCACAGGCCGACTGAGGAACACCCCAACATGTGACTGTAAAACCACAGCACGTCCATCAGCCTCTGAGATCAATAACAATCGTTCCTATACAATATTATATAATATAAGGTCACATGACAACAATGTGTTTGGAGACTTTCAGTCACATGGGATAAAGCTGCTGCTTTCTGCCTCCAGTCAGTTCCTCAGATTGTTAAAGGTCACAGATGCATCAAAAACCACTGGACCCATCTACAAACAGTGAATGTAGAGAAATATTGTTGTCTAAGTTTATATGAACACCTGTTCACAGGTGGGATGTAAAGAACACTGAGCCTCAGTGAATACAGCTGAGCAGCTGTTTGCAGCAGTTTGTGCAAGAGCTCCAGTCCCTGCAGCTTTGAATGGATGGGGGGGATACTGAGGTAATATGCACATGCTGCAATTACTGTTTACTTTCTTCTGTTTTTGAAGTTGAAGGTTCCTCCTCTGCAGATTTCACATGGGCTGAGACAAACAACTACTTTCATTATCAATTCATCTGCAGATTAGTTTCCTGATTAATCAATGCATCGTTTATTTTGAAAAAACATGGTGTTCAGCACACCACACACCGATGTCACTCTGACCACTCCTCCAACATCCAAACATACTTCATCTACTGTCACATGAAACTGAGAAAAGCAACTGCACTTAAACAATCGATAAAAATTGCAGATTATTCCTCTAATAATGAACTGATCGACTCACAACCGTCACAGAAAATTCTTACAATCACAAGATCACAAACTCCTGAAGGGAGGGGGCAACAAGACCAGCTGCTGACATCACATCTGCTGCCTTCACCAGGGAGCACACAGACAAGCACTTCCCATGACTCTGAGTGTGTGTGTGTGTGTGTGTGCCCTCATGCTTCACTCTCGCCTTGTCATCACAGTGGTGGTGTGGGTGACAATCAGATGAAATGATGATGACTTTAGTGTTTTAAAGCTCCAGTATCACTTTTCCCCTTCAGACAGGAGGTGCACCTGTTAGCCCCAACCACCTACTGCTCACTGAACCAAAGACCCACCCCTTCACCTCCCAAGGTGTCATACTGGCATATCTTCTACATTGAAACAGTGGAAATCATCCCCAAATGAAACTCAACTAACAGCTGTTACAATGCTATCTGTTATCATTTCTCATTTCACTTAACATGCCTGGTCCCATGCCAGCAACAGCACTGTAAAAACACAGTAACCCAGCTATAACACCACTGTAACATTTCTGTAACACCACTATAACGCCACTATAACGCCACTGCAACACCACTGTAACACTGCTGTGACACTGCTGTAACACTGCTGTAACACCACTATAATAATACTGTGACACAACTGTAACGCCACTGTAACACCACTGTAACAATACTGTGACACCACTATAACGCCACTGTAACACCACTGTAACACTACTGTAACAATACTGTGACACTACTGTAACGCTGCTGTGACACCACTATAACGCCACTGTAACACCACTGTAACACCACTGTAACAATACTGTGACACTGCTGTAACACTTCTGTGACACCACTGTAACGCCACTGTAACGCCACTATAATAATACTGTAACACTGCTGTAACACCACTATAACGCCACTGTAGCACTGTTGTAACACCACTATAACGCCACTGTAACACTGCTGTAACACCACTATAACACCACTGTAGCACTGTTGTAACACCGCAGTAACACTGCTGTAACACTGTTGTAACCATTGAGCCGACCATACCATCGAGCTGACCCAATGCATTAGCAAACTGTGCCTGCACAGGAGAGAGGTTGATTTTTTTTTTCATTTTTGATGATATTATGTCAGTGGTGTTCATAAAAATGCAGTTGTAGCTGATTGTTGTTCTGCATATTTGCGTGTTTATCTAGTTACAGTAAGTATGATGCCCATACTCCACAGTCAGCAGGCCACTTCGGTCTGTATATTGTAAGTGAAGATTAACACAGCACCATTCTCTGCTGCCTTTGAAGATTAAAAACCATAGACAGGTAGGAACATGCCTGGGTAACACTGGCAGGACAGTAAGACAATAGACAATAGCATTGGTGATGCTGAGACACTGGGCCCCATAAAGGCTGGCTCCTGACCCCACAGACCTCCACCTCTGCGTCACCTTTCACACTGTCAGTTCTGTGGTTCGTTAAGTTTCCAGGTGATGTTTCAGCTCTGATGCTGAAAGTGATGATAAATATCAGGATGTTTAAAGTTGGTCCTGATCTGAGTTTTCTTCTCCGGAGCCCCGTCTGCTCAGCAGACAACATTACACCAGATGAAAACCGCGGTATGCTCCTTTGAGCCCACATGCTAACACAAACAGACAGTTAAACAGTCAGTAACTTACAGGCATGTGGAGTCTGAGCGGCCTCCTCCTCTTCTTCCTGCAGCTCCTCTGCTCCTCCTCCTCGCTCCTCTCTGCAGTGCGTCCCATTCGCTAAGACCTGTTATCGGATTATCTCTAAGTGTTACTGTAGTGTTACTGTAGTGTTACTGTAGTGTTGCTGTAGTGTTGTTGTAGTGTTACTGTAGTATTGTTGTAGTGTTGTTGTAGTGTTGCTGTAGTGTTGCTGTCGTGTTACTGTAGTGTTGCTGTAGTGTTACTGTAGTGTTACTGTAGTGTTGTAGTGTTGTTGTAGTGTTGTTGTAGTGTTACTGTAGTGTTACTGTAGTGTTGTAGTGTTACTGTAGTGTTGCTGTAGTGTTACTGTAGTGTTGCTGTAGTGTTACTGTAGTGTTACTGTAGTGTTGTAGTGTTATTGTAGTGTTGTTATAGTGTTACTGTAGTGTTGTAGTGTTGTTGTAGTGTTGCTGTAGTGTTGTTGTCGTGTTACTGTAGTGTTACTGTAGTGTTGTTGTAGTGTTGTTGTAGTGTTGTTGTAGTGTTGTTGTAGTGTTACTGTAGTGTTGCTGTAGTGTTGCTGTAGTGTTGCTGTAGTGTTGTTATAGTGTTACTGTAGTGTTACTGTAGTGTTGTTGTAGTGTTGTTGTAGTGTTACTGTAGTGTTGCTGTAGTGTTGCTGTAGTGTTGCTGTAGTGTTGTTATAGTGTTACTGTAGTGTTGCTGTAGTGTTGTTGTAGTGTTGTTGTAGTGTTACTGTAGTGTTACTGTAGTGTTGCTGTAGTGTTGCTGTAGTGTTACTGTAGTGTTGCTGTAGTGTTACTGTAGTGTTACTGTAGTGTTGTAGTGTTGTTGTAGTGTTACTGTAGTGTTGTAGTGTTGTTGTAGTGTTACTGTAGTGTTGTAGTGTTACTGTAGTGTTGCTGTAGTGTTACTGTAGTGTTGCTGTAGTGTTGCTGTAGTGTTACTGTAGTGTTGCTGTAGTGTTGCTGTAGTGTTGTTGTAGTGTTGCTGTAGTGTTACTGTAGTGTTACTGTAGTGTTGTAGTGTTGTTGTAGTGTTACTGTAGTGTTACTGTAGTGCTGTAGTGTTGCTGTAGTGTTGTTGTAGTGTTGCTGTAGTGTTACTGTAGTGTTACTGTAGTGTTGTAGTGTTGTTGTAGTGTTGTTGTAGTGTTACTGTAGTGTTACTGTAGTGTTGTAGTGTTGTTGTAGTGTTGTTGTAGTGTTACTGTAGTGTTACTGTAGTGTTGTAGTGTTACTGTAGTGTTGTTGTAGTGTTACTGTAGTGTTACTGTAGTGTTGTAGTGTTACTGTAGTGTTGCTGTAGTGTTACTGTAGTGTTACTGTAGTGCTGTAGTGTTGCTGTATCAGTTTGGACATAAAGTCCTCTGGTACTTCGTTGTCTTGACTGTATCACAGCAGTTATGTATCTTATATTAAAGTTTCTGTGGCTGATTGACTTGTCTGAACAGGCTGCTGCAGACAGTCACTAACACATTAATATTCAAAACAACATATGTAAAGAGGCTTTATGATGAAAACACAAACTCAAGGTGAGACGTCCAGAGAGGGCGCAGCTGCCGCGCTGTGATGGAGGCTGAAGCACCGGAGCCAAACGCCGGCGGATCCATGCTGCTTTCCGCCGCTGCTCCGCCCCGATGATCGGATCCTGATGCTCCGAGCAGCAGCGCTGCTGTGAGGCTGCGGGCTGCGGGCTGCGGGCTGCGGGCTGCGGGCTGCGGGGCTGCGGGGCTGCGGGCTGCGGGGCTGTGAGGCTGCGGGCTGCGGGCTGCGGGCTGCGGGGCTGTGAGGCTGCGGGCTGCGGGCTGCGGGCTGCGGGCTGCGGGGCTGCGGGGCTGCGGGCTGCGGGCTGCGGGGCTGTGAGGCTGCGGGGCTGCGGGCTGCGGGCTGCGGGGCTGCGGGGCTGCGGGGCTGCGGGCAGGGACACTGATCACACCCGGGTCCACCACAGATACTCTGCGAGGAGAATCTCCGGGAGGCGGAGGAGAGAGAGAATACTGTTACTACTACTACTGCTACTTCCACTGTACTGTAAGTACTACCTACTACTACTACTGCTACTTCCACTGTACTGTAAGTACTACCTACTACTACTACTGCTACTTCCACTGTACTCTGACTCATTCCACCGTGATCTCCTGCGCTCACTGCTGCTGCTTTAGCCCCCCCGCTGTTCTGATGTAAGGAGAGACTTCACTTCTTTAATGTCTGTTCTTGGCTCCACCTGTTTCCTCCGTCACCAGCTCCATCAGGTGAGACCACCTTGTTTCTTGTAGAAACTGCCCCCCCCCCCCCCCCCCGAACTGTGTCAGTTACAGCTGCGGCCGCGTGCTGACGCCAGGTGGCGCCACGCGCTCATTAAACACCTGGTGACGTTTGGAGCGACGTCTGCAATAAACCAAACGCTTCATGACCCATTTGGCTTTCCGTAGACTGTACCAGAACACGTATGAGGAAGAGAAGAGGCGGGAAACAGGGAGAAACACTGAGAGAAGGTGTAACGTCGTCCAGACTCAGCTCAGAGTTAAAGGAGGAGGGAACGGGAGGAGAGCAGGTGAGAGGTGACGTTAGGTCTGACTCTGACAGAGCAGGTGAGAGGTGACGTTAGGTCTGACTTTGTCTTTATGATGAACAGAAAATACACACGGTCTTAATTATACAAACAGAGAAGAAATGAGACGCTGCTGACTTCAAAGAACTGACTGGGTTTATTAAACTGTGTGTGTGTGTGTGTGTGTGTGTGTGTGTGTGTGTGTGTGTGTGTGTGTGTGTGTGTGTGTGTGTTGCAGGTTTAGCTCTCACACAGAAGATGAGTGGTTTGAGGAAACAGGACAGAGCAGCGTCTCCAGGATCCGTCTGTCTGTCTATGGAGAGTGACCGGTCCAAAGATCCACCTCTGCTCACAACGTAAGAGACAGTTTCTACTGTAAACTGAGCTGAGGATGATTCAGTGTTGAATGAAGACATTTGTTAAAAAGCTAATTTCGACTGCTGGGTGTAAGAAAAGTTAATATTAAGAATCTACAGACAGATGACAAATTAAAGGACAAAACTGGAAAATAAGTGGATAGACAGGATGACAGTGTCTCCATCCACAGGACACGAGGGGTCACTGAATGCTTTAAGTATGAAAATGATGTGAATCATATGCTATGGCCTTTGTAGTCACCAGATCAATGATCATTAACACTGCCCTCACTTAGTTTGCTCCTCATTATGGGGCCGTGATACAGGACTGGGTCAACATCTGGTCAGTGAGCTGTTCAGCTCGGGGTGAGGACGTAGTTAAAAACAGTTTTGGAACCACTGTAAACGACTGTCATCACGTCGTACCTGCATTCAGCCCAGTGTCGATATCAGCTCTTCATCTGTCCTCTCCTCTCTGTGCTCACGTACAGTATTTTAATACAGCTGAACCCACAGTAAAGCTGCTCTCATTGACATGTTTTTCTGTTTCTGTTGTCATGACAACGGAACGAGTTTGAATCTGTGACCAGTCACTTCAAGCTGCTGGTTTTATAACCACGAAGTCGTCTGACAGAATCAAACACATCAGTCACCAGACTGAGCTGAGATTTCAGCTGATTCACTGTAAAAGGATCACTCACAGAGAGAGTTAGAAGATCATTCACCTCAGCGGCCGTGAGGTCAGCAGTGAGAGGTGTCTGTCACTAAATCATTTTGGAAAAGCATCAACTAATGGGGAAACTCTAACAGTCAGCCAACCAGTGGTGTGATCTTATCACTCAGTCACGCATTCAGCTGAACGATGGCGTAGAGTGATCACTCAGTCAGTCAGTGCCGTGTTGAATTGCATTGATGGGGCTGGCCCCATTGTTGCAGTCCAGCCAATAATATTATTTCTAGTTTAGTGAAAAGAAGCTAATTAAATCTCTAATGTTTTGCAGGAGGCTCTGAATTTTACCTGAAGATGATCTGTTTGTTGCTTCAGGTCTCAGCCTACAACAGGTGTTACACCTGTTGTAGGCTGAGACCAAGCACCCGTCCTCCTCAAGTTTTCACTATGATACAGATTCTTTTTTAAACATGTTGGACACTAGATAACTATATAAACAAAGGACATGTCGTTCCTCCTGTAAATATGACATGTAGCACTTATTCCTCTGACGTCAGTATGTTTAAGCTGGTCGGCAACGTCTGCTAACAACAGCATTGCTGAGTTATCATATCCTTCAGGTATCATATTGAAAACTGGAAAGCACGATCAGCACACATGTGAAACAGTGGCTTGGTCTTCCACAGTGCTTCAGTCCTGTTGGCTGGCCTGGCCAATGTCAGTGCAAAAAAGACAGGCTGTGGGGGCGGAAGTGGGAAGACAGGAGGAGGCAGAGCGACACACCAAGCCCATCTCAGTGGCCAAGCTGGGCCAATGGTGTAACTGGGAGAGCCCTGGAAAAGAGGAAACTCTGCTGGCACAATATCGAGGAGATGGAGGGATCACAGCTGAGTTTGTCATCAGTGCCACTTGTGATTTCCTACCACACCCCAGAGCCTAAAGCTTTGGTGGGGAGAAGAACGCACTTGCTTGCATTGTTAAGCACTTGCATCACTTGGCCAGCTATTAACAAGATGCACAACAAGCTTAACCCAAGATTGTTACACTTGGCAGTATAACCAAGTTCTCAGACAGCTGGCGTCAATCTTGGGACAGAGGCGAACCACCAAAATCCCTCTCCCATAAACGGTGGTAGAAAATGTCCACATCATACTATTTGTATTAGTTGCCCAACCAACAGAGTACTATATAACATCAAAGGATGCAAGCATTCTACATTCGGGACTAGAAAATAGACATGGACTTGGATAAAAAGATTGGGTTTCCCCCAGACTGGAATACGTTGAACTGAAAGTACCATGGGAAGATGTTGCAGAAGCTTATGAGAGGAGAAAGTCAGTGTACTCTGAACTGGCAAATGAAGCTGCTCAGAATGTCTGGATGACAAAGATTTTCACTGTAGAGGTGGGGTTCAGGAATTGAATATTACCACAGATTCACCACAGGGATTAAAAACATCAAATCCTATTAGTTCAACTTAGAGAAAAGCCAATTGATAAGGACACATCTGACTGGATTATAAATGATTTTTATGTAAATCTTTTATTCTTTATTCAGACTGATGAACTCCAGTTTGTCAAAGATCAGCTGTTCCTCTCTGGCCTCAGCTCTGAAGTCCAACCCCTCCCATCTGAGAGAACTGGACCTGAGTGACAACAAGCTGCAGGATTCAGACCTGAAGGATCTGTGTGGTTTTCTGCAGAGTCCAGACTGTAGACTGGAGACTCTGAGGTCAGACTCCATGTTTTATTTCTGTGCTGAGATGAATGTGATGTTAAAGTTGTGCTGACTCTAACCTGCAGACATAAATACGGTGGCCCTGAAGGTCAAACCACAACATTTCACAAAACAAAACAACAATTCAGAAAACAAAACTGGTAAAGTGTGTTTTCTTCTTCTCTGATTTAATCCAGTGACAGTTTCTCCTTAAATTTCACTTCATGATTTTTTTTAGATAACAACATTATATAATAACACATTTAATCTGTCAGACAATAACTAATTTATAATCAATAGCTGATGGCTCCAACACTTCTAAGGCTCTGTAATGTTTGTACTGTAATATTCAAACCCAACATGTCATGATAACAAGTTCTGTATCTGTTGGTTTCAACACTTTGAGTAAGTTTTACTACTTAAAATATATTAACTCAGTGCACCAGGTTCATACACTAGTTAATTTATTTAACTATATATTATATAAATAATATGTTTAGATATCCTTGTTCTCACTTCTGTTTGTCACTGTTTGTATTTGACTGTTTTTAACCTGCTTCCTGTTGGTTCAGGTGTTTGACTTTCATTTTCTAAACTTCTACTTTCTCAACCTTCTTCAGCTCTGAACAGATGATGAAACACTGAACGCTTTCAAGCAGCAGCTTTGTCTCCTAAACTCACATCTTTTATTCTTTATTCAGGTTGGGTCGTTGCAGTTTGTCAGAGATCAGCTGTTCTTCTCTGGTCTCAGCTCTGAAGTCCAACCCCTCCCATCTGAGAGAACTGGACCTGAGTCACAACTGGGACCTGCAGGATTCAGGAGTGAAGGAGCTGTGTGGTTTTCTGCAGAGTCCAGACTGTAGACTGGAGACTCTGAGGTCAGACTCCATGTTTTATTTCTGTGCTGAGATGAATGTGATGTTAAAGTTGTGCTGACTCTAACCTGCAGACATCAGGCTGATATTATACTGATCCACACTGAGGATCTTCATGGTAAAGTCTGTTTTCTTCTTCTCTGGTTTAGTCCAGTGACTGTGGCAGAGAAATGTTGAGATATAAGTGACTACGTCTTTATTGAAGCAGCAGCATGTTGTCATTAATATTGATGAGAGCTGTTTGTCACTGTTTGTATTTGACTGTTTTTAACCTGCTTCCTGTTGGTTCAGGTGTTTGACTTTCATTTTCTAAACTTCTACTTTCTAAACCTTCTTCAGCTCTGAACAGATGATGAAACACTGAACGCTTTCAAGCAGCAGCTTTGTCTCCTAAACTCACATCTTTTATTCTTTATTCAGGTTGGGTCGTTGCAGTTTGTCAGAGATCAGCTGTTCTTCTCTGGTCTCAGCTCTGAAGTCCAACCCCTCCCATCTGAGAGACCTGGACCTGAGTGGGAACAACCTGCAGGATTCAGGAGTGAAGGATCTGTGTGGTTTTCTGCAGAGTCCAGACTGTAGACTGGAGGCTCTGAGGTCAGACTCCATGTTTTATTTCTGTGCTGAGATGTTAAAGTTGTGCTGACTCTAACCTGCAGACATCAGGCTGATATTATACTGATCCACACTGAGGATCTTCATGGTAAAGTCTGTTTTCTTCTTCTCTGGTTTAGTCCAGTGACTGTTTCTCCTTAAATTTCACGTCATAAATTTTTTAATGGCAACAAAAACACATTCAATCTGTCAAACAATAACTAATATATAATCAATAGCTGATGGCTCCAGCACTTCTAAGGCTCTGTAATGTTTGTACTGAAATATTCAAACCCAACATGTCATGATAACAAGTTCTGTATCTGTTGGTTTCAACACTATAAGTTTATACGTTTTACTGTGTTAAATATTTTAACTCAGTGCACCAGAGTTCTGTACTATGAAACAAGTTAAACATAACCAAGATATCTTTTCATTATTTTACATTGGCCATCCTGATAACCTGGCCAAAGCTGGTTATCAACTGGCTCAGTTGACTCTGGGTTTACCTATAAGGCTACGAGCGCGTCCATGTGAAAGTGGCAAAGTTTTTAATTGTAAACATCATCAGAACCATAAATAAAGTATTAGCATGATATAAGAAGAAATGCTGATACCTGCAGGTAAATTTGGATACAGAGCCCCGCCTCCATTACAGCAAATAAACTACTGTGATCACATGAATCATTATTACTGAAGGAGGCAGGGGAAGAGCTGAACATGAGAGAGAGGGAGAGAGAGAGAGAAGACATTGCTAACTGCTAAAGAAAGTAGCAGATCTGAATAACATGTAAACAACAGAGACACCAGCAACAGGAAATGAGTCACTTCTTGCAGCACAGGGTGGAGTGACTGTAAACAAGGCTTCATACTAAAATACAGCTTTGACCAGTTCTACCTATCAAACAGAGGGCATTAGATGTAAAGCTTGCTTCTGATAAAAGTCTGTGACGTTCTGGAGTCAATGTCAATAAAGACAGAATAACAAAGATATTGTGTCTCTAACTTCCTCTCCAATCATTTTACAGTAAATCCAGCTCAGTCTGTTTCTGTAGCTTAATGTTTTTGGGGATTTTGTCAGATGACATCAAGGTTACAAAATCTGGATTTGACCAGATGTGGTCCAGACATGTACTAGGTTTTCACCTAGAATTGTTAACCTGCTTCCTGTTGGTTCAGGTGTTTGACTTTCATTTTCTAAACTTCTTCAGCTCTGAACAGATGATGAAACACTGAACACTTTCAAGCAGCAGCTTTGTCTCCTAAACTCACATCTTTTATTCTTTATTCAGGTTGAGTTCCTGCAGGTTGTCAGAGATCAGCTGTTCTTCTCTGGCCTCAGCTCTGAAGTCCAACCCCTCCCATCTGAGAGAACTGCGGCTGAGTGGAAACAAGCTGCAGGATCCAGCAGTGAAGGATCTGTGTGGTTTTCTGCAGAGTCCAGACTGTAGACTGGAGACTCTGAGGTCAGTTTACTGTCTATTACTGTTGTAGATCTTATATCTTTAATCCAAACCTGAACCTAATTTATTTTCACATAGAACTTGATAAGATTGATTCTTCAGTTCAGTCAGTTGTCATGAATAATGTCTGTTCACTTGAATTAAACCTTCAGAAATGATTTCTCTCAGTCAGAGAACTCACATATTTTTATTAAACTTTTTGCAAAGCATGGAAAAAAGAAAACGCAAAACATAGCAATAATAACAATGCACAGGCAACTAAACTTGACAAAAAAACAAACATAAAATTAAAACATAAATAAATAAATTTGGGAGTCCATGGAAGACAGTAAAATACATATTGCTGTTTGATATCATATAAAGCTATGGCTCCCCATCCTTTTTCCAGCTCAGATCCATAAGCCCTGACCTCATCCTACAAGATGCAGTGGTGCCCAGGTAATCAAGAAATGGGTCCCAGCTTTGGTAGAATAAAAAGGGTTTATCCTTTAATGCTGTAGAAAAAGCTTTAAATGGAATGGTACTTGTCACAACTTGCAGCCACTGATTAAGAGCGGGAGCTTTATCAGGTCTCTGTTGCGAAAATCAGCTGGTAACTCAACAGGCAGGTCCTTGCACCAAGATGTAGATGGCGCTTAAAAATTCAGGAGTGATATAAAGCCTATGTAAAATCTTGACTTGCCTCTCCTAGGCAGAGTTAGATCTTAGGACACTGGCTACACAGGACATTCCAGGCCTCAGGCTCTATAGTATCTAAATTTTAGATCAGATTCCCATCTGCCTTTTACTTTGTCAGAATTATCTACATTGAGACTACAGAGGATCTACAGGAAAGCCTCTTAGCAAAAAAATTTAAGTTGCATATTATTTACCGATAGATCTTTCTAGGAGAAAAAAAAAAGTCCTCCAGTGAAGTCTTTCAAATTCGAAAGAATAAAATTCCAAACTTGTAGGAATTTAAAGAAAGCATCTTTACATATTTGCTTGTCATTTGCTGGAATGTGAGGATTGAGCCTCCTTGAATCATGTCTCCAACAACCTTGATACCCTTGTGGCTCCAATCAGCAAGACCAGTCCAAAGGCCAGGTTGGAAGTCAGGGTTTTCATGAGTAGGACTTAACAAAGAAAAGCAATTACTGTATCCCTCCAATTTCCTGACTTTATGCCAGATCAGCATATTCTTTAAAACCACAGTCTTTTACTAGTGTTGCAATTTTCCCAGGAAAGATGTATAATAAATTCTGCAAGGGAATCCTATCCAAAGAAGCTGATTCACAACTGAGCCACACCACCTATCAAGGTCATATTTTATAGTTTGTAAAAGAGGAGCAAAGTTTAATTTGTATAAATCTTTTCAACATGGCGAAACTTTTATACCTAAATATAAGAATCCTGCTGGGGACCAGCGAAAAGGTTGTGAGATGTTTGGATCTATGTTTGTGAGCTACAAAAAGGCATGGCTTGACTTTTATAAAAAAATATTTTGTATCCATGAAAAAGAACCATAGTTA
The DNA here is from genome assembly GCF_046630095.1 of Trachinotus anak. Classification (NCBI taxonomy): domain Eukaryota; kingdom Metazoa; phylum Chordata; class Actinopteri; order Carangiformes; family Carangidae; genus Trachinotus; species Trachinotus anak. The sequence goes on along the minus strand of NW_027273860.1, from coordinate 493,768 downwards.
ATCATAAGCTCTGTCAATTTAGGAATAAAATATGCAGGGGAGTTTAAGGAAATCAAAACGTCAAAAGCATACAGCACATTTTTTTGCTGACAATTATTTTAAAAGGATTCCTCTGATACTAGCATCTTGTCTGATGATTGCGGCTAAGGGCTCCATAGCTAGCGCAAACAACGGTGGGCTCAAGGGGCTGCCCTTCCTGGTACCCCATTTAGTACTAAAATTACTAGACCAGAGCCCGTAAGTGATTACAGCTGAAAGACATAATGTGTACGAAATCCAAATCCACTTAATACTTCCCCCAGATCAAGTTTTTGGAGTGTGAAAAATAGGTAGGGCCATTCCAGCTGATGAAAAGCTTTCACCACATAAAGAGAAGTGACCAAAGCTTCTGGGCTGTACAAATAGGAATGCTGAATAATGTGAGCAGACCTCTTAAATTATGTGAAGAATAAACAGTCTGATCATTAGCAATAACAGAGGGATGGGCATTTTCTAAATGAGAGGCCAAGACCTTTGTAAGAAGCTTCAAATCTAAATTTAAAACAGATATAGGCCTGTATGAAGAGCACTCTTCAGGCGATTTTCCCTTTTTTTAATAGCAGGGAGATATAAGCCTCCGTTAGAAGTTGAGGAAGAGCTCCAGCCTCAAACGAGGATTGCAGTGATTTCAAGTAAAGGACTGACTAAGATGGTGTTAAACTTTTTATAGAAGTCTACATTAAATCCGTTGGGGCCCGGGACTTTGTTGTTAGGGAGTAGTTGGATACATATCTTAATTTAGCGTTACTGGTTTGCGTAAATCATCTCTCTGCACATCTGTAATTTTTGGTAAATCCACCCCTGTGAAATAATTAATCATATCTTGCTTTGAGTGGATTGAATTGTGAAGTATATAACTGCTTGTAATATGTTTTAAAAGTGTCACTGATTACTTTATCGATTTTTTTAGTGATCCCCCTCTCTTTGAGCTCTCCTTACACCAGATGCAGAAAAATCCTCGAATATCATAATTGGGCACCCCTGTAGAGCAGAGACTTAATTTCCCTTACCGCCTGCATGATCCGGACTTTATCCTGGAAACTATGGAACTTGATAATAACAGCAAGGGGCCGCTGTCCGGGGAGATGGCAACATGTGAGGGCACGATGTCAGCGATCCAGTTTAACAGACCCTCCATTGTAGCTAATCTTCAGTAGCTCTGGCAACCAGTTTCTTTTTCATTCTTCCGCCAGAGACAGTATGTAATACCTGGATATGCATCACACACATGAGCTGGAGGTGAAGGTCGTGTATGACGATTAGCTTGCATAGTTTTTAACCGCCTATGCCAGTAGCCTTGTAACCTGTCGGTTGGAGTTACGTTTCATCGTCCTCTAGAGGCTTGTTAATGAGTGTGGTTGGCTCTTGGACCACAAATCTTTGGACTTTTCCAGGTAAGAAGCTGTCTTATTTCCCTGGCTAGCATACTTGTACCGCCAAGTGTTTCCACTCATCGCGGGTAAGCTATACATAGCGTGTGCAGTATTGACTAGTGGCTTTTTATCTCGACTGAACTGGTCTCGCTTGGGTGTTTTTGCCTTGCTGCAGTGACTGTGTCAATGGCTGAGAGTTGTAGCTGTGAATGAATGAGTTTCTTTTTTCTAAGCTTGTTCTTTGGTCGCTAACTAACACTTGTTTACGGTAAACGCTTGGTTAATTGTGTGAATTCTGACAATATTAGTGCTACTCCACTTGTAGCTGAGTGCTGCAGGTGACCTGAGTTTGTGGCTACTGCCCTATTATTGGCTTTCTTTGCCCAACAGCTGATTAAGGTGATATTGTAGCTGAGGGGTTCCTGCTCTACTGCTACACCACTGGCCTCACGACCTTGAGGAGGTACACTGCTGGGGTGCGCTCGGTTCGGCGGTGTTTTTCTTTCGGAGTAGTCTCAAGCTACCTGAACTATACTACTTGCTGAGTAGTGAGTCTTCGATCATGCTCTCCATTTGCAATTTCTGCTTGGTCCCCCTCAGCCCAGAGGATGGTCATGATAAGTATCCATTGTGCCTTTCCAAGGGTACAGCATCCAGTTTAGGCATCGGACCCCAAAGTTCAACGGGGTTAGTATGACTGTTGACCCCCTGAGAGCTCTCAGGCCATAGAAAATGTAGAAAGTTCAGATTAATTGAGCAGGTTCAACTCAATCTACTTTGTTGTTCCAAAGAAGGATGACGGTTTTCAACCGATCCTGGATCTCAGACAATTGAACCAGATGATAAAGGTTTTTCATTTTCACATGCTTCGCACAGTGAATGTTCTCCAGGCTGCGTCAGAGGGAGACTGGTTTACAAGCATCGATTTGAAGGATGCGTACTTCCACGTGCCAGTGGCACCCCACAAAGACAGTTTCTTCGTTTTGCCTTCAAAGGACAGGCGTATCAGTTCCGAGTGCTCCCTCTCAGGCTCTCGCTCGCCCCTCGGATCTTCACTGGATGCATTGCAGCAGCACTCTCTCCGCTGCAGGTCAAGGGAATGCGAATTCTTCCTTACTTGGACGATTGACTGATTTGTGCTCCGACCCAAGAGCAGGCAATCTGTGGCAGAGCAATTCTATTAGCACATGTGACTCAGCTGGGGCTTACTGTAAATTTTGCAAAGAGTTCTTTGGTTCCCAGTCAGCATGTCATTTTCATCAGTCTAGCTCTCGATTCAGTGGCAATGAAAGCCTCTCCCTCTTCCCCGGGGTTGGACGTCATCCTCAGCCTCGTCTCTCGTTTTCAGAAGGACACAAGGCTAACATATGGCCTGGCTCTCCAGTTGCTGGGAAAATTGATGTCAGTGGTGGCAGTCGGTCTTCAAGGGCTCCTCTCACTACAGCCCTTGCAAATCTGGGTCAACAGTTTGTGCCTCGACCCCAAGAAACATCAGCGTAGGAGGGTGAAGATCTGGTGCCTTCGATCTCTAGAACACTGGAGAGAGAGGGCTTATCTATGTTGCGGTGTCCCCGTGGGCCTACTCCCCTGTGGAACCACAGGACAGTCAGGGGGACCTGGTGCCCCCGACAGAGGCTTCAGCACATAAATGTGCTCAAGCTCTGTGCAGTACGCTTGAGCATCAGACATTTTTTCCCTTTTTGGGAGGAAAACATGTCCTCGTTTTGTCAGACAACACTTCAGCAACGCATCATGTGAACCATCAGGGAGGGACCAGGTCCAGTCATTCAGATGATCTGGGAGAGGTACGGAGGGTAGGTGTTGATTGCTGTTTGCTTAAGAAATGTCAACACACTGTCCAATGTGGTTCTCCCTCACAGAACCAAACAGTCCGTTAGGACAGGGCGTGCTGGCTCACCCCTGGCCAGCCTCCTGTATGCCTTCCGTCCAATTCCACTACTTATGCTGACACTTCACTGAATAGTCAGGGGCAACCAGTGCTGCTGGTGGCTCTATACTGGCTGGGGAGGATATGGTTCCCTGTGATCCACTGGCTCTACCATCAAGGTGTATGTTGCTGGCATCTCGGCTTGGCACGTCCTAGAGGACAATTGAACTGTGGGGTCACATCCTCTTGTGAGTTATTTTCTGAAGGTTGCCCTCCAGTTGCAGCCCCTGCATGCTGTACAGGTGCCTTCATGGAGTTGCCCATTCTCCTGGTGTCCTCCCCACCGCTTGAGCCACTGGACCAAGTTGATCCCAGATGGCTGTCTGGTTAGACTGCCTTTCATCGTGCAAGCGTGTTGGTGAGCTTCATGCCCTGTCTGTTGCCAGGGACTGTTTTTGTTGGAATTCTGATGTACCCCAGTGGCAACCGTGGTTCTACCTGCTCCTTGAGTTTGCTACCATGGCATGGTGGGTGTGGATTCCTTGAGACCTTGTTGGTGTGGGTCATCCAGGTATTATATATTGTTGGCAGTCAGGAAGAATGAAATAGAATGAGAGTTAAGGATATAACTAAGGTTCTATGAATTCTGGATGACCACTAGAGTTCACTGTTACTCAGAATCTGGATGATTCTGTAGATTCTGTAGGAGCCAATTACTGGGTGATGGGCAGCTTCATCAGGTTGCTTGCATCAACCAGGTCACACATGACTTTGTTGGTATTATGTCTTGACCTCTTGCACATGGGCGTGATGAATATCCAGGTATTACATACTGTCTCTGGCGGTCAGGAAGAATTCATAGAACCTTATCAAACATCCATAACTCTCATTTTGAAGAGACAGGGTTAGCACCCTTACTGCCTTCAGGAAGGCCAACAACACATATGTTGTACCGCCAACTCCTGTCCTCTAGATCATCAGTCTTATCCACGGCTGCCTCCAGCTTGCTCTCAACTTCAGAGAACTTAGCGATGTGAATTGCCGTGCTGTCGTCGAATTAGAGATGTGGCTTTCAGCTTCCGTAATGTCTGTATCTAGTTTGGCTAATTTAGACGAGCGAATTTCGAGTTTCTTGAGAACTGTGTCAATCTTTTTGTCAAAGGAAACTTCCACATCTTTGAGCATTTCAGCAGTTATTCTTTCCACTAAGCTGTCAGCGGCTATGTTACCCAGAGGTGGATGTGTATTGGCCACCATGTTGGCTTGGCTGCACCAGGGCGACAGAACTTCTCTTGACTTAGTAGATCTCGCAATAAGGTTGAGCTGCCAGGCATTCTGCGACTTCTAGACTAGGATAAGCACTCACTTTCGCTGCACATTCTCTGAAATAAGGGCCAAAAGGATACCGAGCTGCAGGAGCACATACCATTTGCATAATGTGACCCCCCCCCCATTGTATTTGTTATTGTTGTTGTTAAATCATGTGTAATTTGGGATGAAAACAGTTTTTGTTCAGTTGAATTTTGCCAATCCAAGCTGACATGGGGCGAGGGCGGGGTACACCCTGGACAGGTCACCAGCGTATCGCAGGGCTGACATATAGACTAGAGGCGCCTCTGAGCAGGACATATCTGATTGATTATTACTAATTTTATTGGAACTTAATTTTTATTCATTTCAAGTGAAATTTCCCTTCATGTACATGTTTTCCCTCTGTTTACAGCTGCACATCATCTTAGCAAAATCAACAGTCATGAAATATAGTAGTTCAATAAATGAAAACTAATAAAACATAGGACCAATTACACAGATTTGAAGTGAAAATTAAATAAAAATAAATAACTGAACATAATTTTGAAAAAAAAATAATAATGATAATTTTAATTGTAGTAATAATTTGAAAGGGAAAAAAAAGAAATAATATAAGTAGAAAAAAAATAAATGATTTTTTTTTTTAAAGGAAGGAGAGAAAGAAGAAGGGAGGAACGAGGAAAAAAAAAAAAAAGAAAAAGAAAGATCCACTCTAGGTATCAAATGACTGGTGGTGTGAATGTATTTAGTACCTAACCAGAAGTCTTATGCTATACACTTATTGTATTAGCAGAGCTATAACAGGTTTCCATCGTTTAATAAAAATAGGTTTCTGAAGTCTTAATGAGTATGTAATTTGCTCCATCTGGTAGATGTCCCATATTTTTTGAATTCATACATTATAAGTAGGAGGATCTGGCTTTAGCCATCTGATGGTTGTGCATTTTAGCGCTGCTGTCAGCAGAATGTTTAAGAGATATTTCACATCCCTTCCTTCTATACCCTCAGGGATTTCTCCTAATAATGTTACAATAGGGGTTTGTGGAATATCACATTTGAAAACCTCTCTGAGAGCATCAAAAACATCTTTCCAGAAAAGGCTTAATCTAGGACACAGCCAGAATATATGGGTATGATTGGCATTCACAGCACCACAGTTCCTCCAACATGAGCCACCATGTGCTGGTCCCATCTTAGCTGTTATTGTTGGTGTTCTGAAGAACCTGGTAACTACTTTCCACTTAAATTCCCTCCATGTGTTAGAGTTTGTGGCTAAGTGAGCTTCAGTACATATCTCCTTCCACGTGTCTAATGATATGTTTTTGTTAGTCTCTACCTCCCATCGCTGTCTTATGTGTTCAGAGTTATGTACATTTGTTGATAAAAAAACATTATATATTTTACTAATTATTTTCTTATCTCCATGAGTTATTTGTGTTATGAGAAACTTTTCTATGGGGGTAGGTCTTATAAGTTTTCCCCAGTCTTTGTGTGTCGTCAGAAAAGATCTCAGCTGTAGATATCTGAAGAAATCTGTCCTGGGGAGGTCAAATTTGTTTTTCAACTGTGCAAATGTTTTCAAATTATCATCCTTGACTAACTGGTGCAGTTGTTTTAGACCATGGTCTGACCATTTCTTAAAACCAGAATCTAAAGTGTTAGGAGTGAGGGTCCTCATAAGTCCAATATTTGTTAATGATGAGAGTACCTTTGGCAACCCGAAGGCTGACTGTATTTTTTTCCAGATTTTCAAAGTGATTTTTGTCCAGTCCGCCATTTCTTTTATAGAAGTGTCTACAAAGGCCAGATTTTCCAAAGGCTCTGGGCACATACTTTTCTCGATATTAAGCCATCGTGTAAAAGTACCATTCTGGATCCAAACTATAAGTGGCTTCATCTGTGCAGCCCAAAAATAGTATCTTAAGTTTGGAAGTTTAAGACCTCCGTCTGATTTCAGTGACTGTAAGGTTTTAAGTCTAATTCTAGGGCGTTTTTTTTGCCATATAAACTTTGACATCATTTTGTCAAGGTCATCAAAGGTTCTTTTAGGAATTTCCACAGGTAGCATCTGGAATAAATATAATAGTCTAGGCAAGACATTCATACGGATACTTTCCACATGGCCTAGTAGAGAGAGTGGAAGTGCAGACCATCGTTCAAAATCATTGCTAATGTGTCAAATTATTTTAGTGTAATTTACATCATACAAATTATGTAGGGATTGGGGAATATAAATACCAAGGTATTTGATGCCTTCTCTGGGCCACTTAAACCCACTTTGCAGCTTAACACTTTGTGAGACAAGACTGTTTACATCCATTGCCTCTGTTTTATCCACATTAACTTTATATCCAGAGTAGAACCCATATTTAGTAATGAGCTCCTTAAGATGTGGTATGGTGGATACGGGTTCTCTTAAGTACAGCAAGACATCGTCTGCATTTAATGATATTTTGTGTTCTTCTCTATTTATTATAGTACCTTTTATGTTATTATCATCTCTAATAAGCTGAGTTAATGGCTCTATGCTTATAGCAAATAGTAAGGGTGGTAAAGAGCAGCCTTGTCTGCAACCTCGTTCTAGTGTGAACCTCTCTGATCTGTACCCATTAACCCTTACAGCTGCTTGTGGGGATGAGTAAAGCGTTTGTATCCAGTCTATGTAGTTAGGACCGAATTTGAACCGTTTTAACGTTTGAAGCAGGTATCGCCAGGACACGCGATCAAATGCCTTTTGTGCGTCTAAAGATATGATTACTGACTCCAATTTCTTGTCTTTCTGATGGGATATTATGTTCAGTAGACGTCTAATGTTATCTCCATAATATCTTCCGGTGATGAACCCCGTTTGATCAGGGTGTATGATTTGGGTAATTATCTTGTTGACACGTCTAGCTAAGTTAGTATACGAAGGTCTCCATTCAACAAAGATATTAGTCTGTAAGACTGACAGTTGGTGGGGTCTTTACCCTCTTTATGAATTACTACTATGGTTGCCTCAGTCCAGGATGGTGCCATAATTTTGGACTCTAGGGCATATCTGTATGCTTTTAGTAACAGAGGTGCCAACAGGTCTTTAAAGGTTTTATAAAATTCATTGACAAATCCGTCTGGACCTGGACTTTTGCTATTCCTGAGTGATGAAATCACCTGTTTTATTTCTGATTCCTGTATTGCCTTGTCTAATTCTTCAGCTGATGAATTTGTTAATTCAGTTACTTTTATATGTTTTAGGTACTCCGATAGTTTTGTGTCATCATCGCATGTATCCGTATTCTTATATAATGATTTATAGAATTCAGCAAAGGCCCCTGCTATTTCGTTCGGTTTTGTGGCCATATTTGCTTGTGATTTTATTTTCTGTACGACATTTGAGGATTGCTGCTTTCTCAATCTAAAAGCTAATAATCTACTTGCCCTGTTTCCATATTCATAATATTTTAATATTTTTGATTTGTGAATCTTAAGCTTCTCTCGATCTTGTCTGATAGGAGGCTATTAAGTTCTCTACGATTTGCATTTAGGTCGTTGGTGACACTAGTTGTTGCAGATTGTTTATGTTTCTGCTCTAACATTTTTATTTTATCTTCCAATTCTCGTTGTCCTGCCTCCCTCTCCCTTTTCCTTGCAGACGAGAACGAGATAATACAGCCTCTGATATATGCTTTAGCGCAATCCCATAATATTAGGGGGTTCGTGTCTGGTGAGGCATTGGTATCTAGATACGTTTTGAATTCTTCTATGATGAAGGAAATAAATTTAAAGAAGAGATGTATTAAGCCTCCATTGTTTAGTTGTTGGTCTATGTCCTATATCCCATTTCAGGTGCATGGTCAGAAATAGTGATAGGCAATATCTCAATGTCTGTTATCCTGTGCAATTCTGCTTTTGAGGTGAGGAAATAATCTATCCTAGATTAGGATGCATGTCTACTTGAATAGAAGGTGAAGTCCCTGCCTCTTGGAAACTTACTTCTCCATATATCAACCAGACCTGCTTCTGAAATTTGATATTTAAGCATTTTACTCATTCAGGGCAGGGGGGCTTTAGAAGATGGTTGTCTATCCATTAACTGAGATATTACACAATTAAAATCCCCTCCCATCAGAAGCAAGCCAGTACTGTACTTTAATATTGTATTGAGCAGTGTTTTAATAAATCCAGGCTCATATTCATTGGGTGCGTAAACATTTATTAAGGACACCTCTATGCCATCAATTACTCCATTAACTAAAATATATCTCCCCTCTGTGTCTTTATGTATTGAGGTTTTCGTAAAATTAATTTGTCTGTGTATAAGGATGGAAACTCCTTTCTTTCTCCCTGAGCGGTAAGAGGAATAATATACTTTGTCTGCCCATGACTTTAACTTCTTATGTTCTATATCAGACAAGTGCGTCTCTTGTAGGAATGCTATCTGGCAGTTAATTTGTTTTAGCTGGTTTAATATTTTCTTTTTCTTAATTGGACTATGAAGACCCTTCACATTATAGCTTATGATTTTTAATTTATCCATTACTCAAAGTTTAATTTAGTGTTATCAGGTAATACAACCGAGGAGAGTGGAAGAAAACAAGGTAATGACTACAGCTGCATAGGGGTTTTTTGACTTTGATAAGCAAGATGGTGATGTAGGTGAAGAAAGGGAATTACTTTGTTATTATATTTAACTCAGGATCCCGATTATCACTAATTTTATCTGCATCTTTTATTCTCTATTCAGGTTGAGACTCTGCAGTTTGTCAGAGATCAGCTGTTCTTCTCTGGTCTCAGCTCTGAAGTCCAACCCCTCCCATCTGAGAGACCTGGACCTGAGAGACAACCAACTGAAGGATCCAGCAGTGAAGGAGCTGTGTGGTTTTCTGCAGAGTCCAGACTGTAGACTGGAGACTCTGAGGTCAGACTCCATGTTTTATTTCTGTGCTGAGATTAATCTGATGTTAAAGTTGTGCTGACTCTAACCTGCAGACAGGTTGATATTTATGAGGTAAAATCCTCTTCAGCTTTTTAACATTTAAACTGTTCGATGGTTGAAAGTAACTTTTGAAACCTGATTTTTTAATCATTTGAAATTACATTTGAATTTCACACTCACAGTTTCCATTTACAATGTTCACAGTTTAACTTAGTTCAGGTTGTTTAAAGTGTTGTTTCATTTCCACCTTAAATTTATCCTCATATTTCTTTAAATACAAACAAAATGTTCCTCACTGAGACAGTCACAAATATTGATACTGATGAGAGCTGTTTGTCACTGTTTGTATTTGACTGTTGTTAACCTGCTTCCTGTTGGTTCAGGTGTTTGACTTTCATTTTCTAAACTTCTACTTTCTAAACCTTCTTCAGCTCTGAACAGATGATGAAACACTGAACGCTTTCAAGCAGCAGCTTTGTCTCCTAAACTCACATCTTTTACTCTTTATTCAGGTTGAGTTACTGCAGTTTGTCAGAGATCAGCTGTTCTTTTCTGGTCTCAGCTCTGAAGTCCAACCCCTCCCATCTGAGAGAACTGGACCTGAGTGACAACAGGAACCTGCAGGATTCAGGAGTGAAGGATCTGTGTGGTTTTCTGCAGAGTCCAGACTGTAGACTGGAGACTCTGAGGTCAGTAGAAGGGCGGAGTCAGTCCATGCTGCTTCCATCAGTTTTGTACTAAACTCAGTATCAGAGCAAAGATCCAGTGTTTCCTGTGAACCTCCGACCTCCTCAGTGAAGCTGTGAGAGGAGAACGGGCACAGGCTTCAGGATTGGACAGAAAGACAGAGAGACAACAGTCAGCCAATCACATGTCAGTAATCAGAGATATATCAGGAACACCAACAGCTTGTCTCATGAAGCCGGAAGAATGACACTGAGCTTTGTTTGCCCTTAACTACAGCTCCTCAGACAGACTCTGGCTCAGTTTGTGGGGTTGTAGGTCACCATGGTAACAGGGGTCGATTAACTGATCCTGCTCTGAAGCAGGATCAGTTCAAGGCATCAGACTTTATAAACAGCCAATCATCTCTCCTGAAAAACAGCATCACCATTCTGACAGGATCCCTATGTGGACAAAATACTGCATCTACATTAAAGTCAAACATAATGAAGAGAAAGTCTGAAGGTGACGTTCTTACAGCACTGAACCATTTGATCAGAGAAACTACATTTTTCTGCCATTTTCAGTCAGTTTTGACCCACGAATCAGGCTTATTGATACGTGATCAGCTAATATTCAGATAGATGAGACTGATCTGGGATCATCACTGGGTCATCATTATCATTGGGTTTAATCAAACTAACTCAAACAAAACCTGAATGTTTTCCATTCCCTCTGTTTGTGTTTGTTCTTACAGGGTCGCCAAAAGGGTGATGAAAGCTTCCACAGCTAAAACCTGTGAGTATGAAACACTACCTCCTGTTCATCAGTCTGTCATCAATAAAATCTCACTGTAAAATGAAGTTACATTTTGGTTGGAGCTCTGGACAACATCTGTTCATTTTTGGCTTTAGAGGTAGGACCGCCCACTTAATTAACATACAGACACAGAAATAAATAGATGTAGAAATGCAGAAATAACTAATAAAAAATAGTAAAATTAAAGGAGAAATATTTACATTTTGAAAAGCACAAATAAATATATAAGTAAATGTAAAAATACAGAGATAGCATTTTTCCTTACTAAAATGATCAGTAGCAGACATTTGGACTCGTCCCGTCAGGTTGATACACAAACCAGGAGCATCTGAAAGTGATGACAGGAGGGTTCGAGCTGCTCCTGTTGACTCTGCTCACATTCTGACTTCTTCTCTGACTCAGATCTAAAGAACAGAGGATCAGTAAACACTGATTTCTGATGTGTGTGTTCTCCCATCAGGTGACTCTGATGTCAAACTGGACCCAAACACAGCAGAGACAAAGGTGGATGTGCCTGAGGATGAAACACAGCTAAAGAAGGTGAAAGAACAACAGTTGTGTCCTGATATTACACACAGATTTAAGGCCTCAACACACAGCAGGCAATGGAAAATAAATATTCAACAAAGTCTACAATATCTCTTGACGTGTTTTGTTTTAGAACTGCAAGGCTTTCATATCAGTCATAGGAACCAGCAGCACAGACATGAACACCACTGTTTTCTGACTGCACTTCACACTGACCACATCCTCTCATTTCACCAGGACGCCAGGATGACGGAGACAGACCTCATCGGCTTCCTGGATGATCTGATAGACAAACAGTTCAAGCGCTTCAAGTGGTTCCTGGAGAAAGAAAAGGTGGACAACATCCCGCCCATCAAGACGAACCAGCTGTCCAAGGCAGAGCGGGAGGAAACCGTGGATCTGATGGTGCAGAAATATGGATTTCCTAGAGCTGTGGGGGTGATGGAGACAGTTTTTAAAAAGATTGACAGGAACGACCTGGTGAAGAAATTAAAAGGTGATTAAATGGTGATCGACACGGTGTGAAGAAAAGGTTCAGGAGCCAGTTCAGCTCTGATCGCTGCTCTCTGTGAGGTGGATCCATGCCTGTCGACAGAGCTGGACTTCATGTGAGGCAGAAACAGTGTGTATCAGGGGGTTTCTGTCTGACGCCAACACATCTTTAACCTGAACCTGGTCCAGGTGATAAATTCTGAAAGATCTGTTCCACAGCACCGATGACGTCAGTACCATATTTGGAGCTGGACACACAGGATCACACAGTGTTTTTCCACATATTGATTAATTAGGCTATTAATTCACACCATGCAAGTAAATAATACATCACACACTATTTATGAAATGCTTGTCATGTCTTAATGCAAAGAACAAAGCAAAAAATTGATCTTCATCTATCTTTCTGTATTTACATAACATTTCATTTATATAATGGCCATTGTATCCTCTTAGTTTTTATTTTGAAAGATTTACTTTTCCTTTTGTGCCACCTGAGAATCTTTCTTTATTCTTCAATAAAACAAGGAAAAAAAGGAATTTACAAACACCAACTTGGACCATTTCTTCCATTTGATGTTGTTGCTTTTCATTTTTTAAATTCTGACAACAGAAAGAGAAACAGCTCAGTTTTTCCAATAATTTCTCATGTTGTGATTGGTCATGCAGATGAAACTTTTGAAGGATTAATAACCCAAATGATGTTTTTTTCAGCATGACCCTAAGTGGGAATGTAATCTGCCAGTAGAAGACCAGAGACATAGCCAACTGTAAGTGAAGCTACTGATCATAAAAAATAAAAATGATCCATTTGTGCAGGAAAAGAATGAGCCTTGAAAACCTGCTGATGATAAATACTGACATCAAAAACAACCAAAAATAATAGTTCTGTAAGAGCTGGACACAGAAGCAGAAGGTACATTTAGCATTTCTGATGAATGACGTGCCAAAATAAACTATAAAGATTTACCTCAATCAGAATCCAAATGAAACAGTTATTTTCATCATCAGCTAATCTGCAGATTATATCCTCCACTGATGGATCAATCATTTACTCTGAGACATCAGACAACAGTGAAAAGTATCTGCCCCAGTTTCTCTGAAGGTGTCCACAGGTCTTTAGTTTACTGCGGCAGGAAAGTGACAGAAGCTGGAACCAGAGAACTGGGTTCAGACTCAACAAGTGTCAACAGATCAGATCAGTGGATCCGTGGGTTCTTGTTCAGTGTCTGTAAAAGATTCATCCACAGGATTTCAACATGAGAGAGACGCACTCATAAACATGTTCAAAAGGTGATCTGTGTGAACACACACACACACACACACACACACACACACACACACACACACACACACACACACACACACACACACACACACACACACAGGCTCATGTAATTTCCTGTAAGTGCAGAGGGGAGGAACTGAAGCTGAACCCAGAGAGTTCAGGCTCCATTTTGAGTCGACAGAGCAGAAGCGGGAAACTGCAGGCGGAGGTCGGTGAGTGTTAACACATTATTATCATTATTATTATTGTTATTATTATTATTGTTGTTGTTGTTGCACCGTCACGGTGTGAGTGGGTTTGTTTGACAGTAGCACGTGTTGCAGACCTGCAGTTCTCACACTGGATCTCAAGCACTGTCACCGAACCGGAAACCGGGAGTTTACTCTGTGTGTGTGTCTCTGTGTGTGTGTGTGTCTGTGTGTGTGTGTGTGTGTCTGTCTGTCTGTCTGTCTCTGTGTGTGTGTGTGTGTGTGTGTCTGTGTGTGTGTGTGTGTGTGTGTGTGTGTGTCTGTCTGTCTGTCTGTCTGTCTGTCTCTGTGTGTCTGTCTGTGTGTGTGTGTGTGTGTGTGTGTGTGTGTGTGTGTCTGTCTGTCTCTGTGTGTCTGTCTGTGTGTGTGTGTGTGTGTGTGTCTGTCTCTGTGTGTGTGGTCCAGATGTTATGTGGGACCGGGAACATTTGTAAGACGCGTGACTGATGAACTGCATTGTGATTCGCTGAAATTCACGGCGGGAAAGCGAAATGCATAATGGGAAATGTATTCCGTTTGTCACAGCCCGCGAAAAGGTTTTTAAAGCCGCGGTTCGGACAGAGGCTGGAGACCGGACAGCTGTCTGCTGCTAACTGCTAACCAGCTAGCTCAGGCTGACACTGAAACCTTTATTCTGAAATAAAAACCACGTGAGACCTTAAACCTTTCCTGTAAATCACGGCCTGCACCCTGGTGTTCACCAACATTAAAAAATCAATAAACATTCATTTACATTCAATATTGAACCGAACTGGAACTCTGTGAGGTGATTTACAATAAAGGTCAAAGGTTAAAGGTCTCACATGGTTTTATTTCATGTTCCTGCTGCAGAGGCTCAGAAATAAAAGTTTTAGTGAAGCTTCTCAGAAAACCTCAGGTTTGAGAGGGAGACTCAGGTCAAAGGTTAAAGGTGCGGTTTGGTTTCCTTCATGATCATGAACAGTATTCATATTATTTATCGTTAATTTAATTTAGTTAAAAGCACAAGTCTTATTTTTAACAAACAGACTGATGAAAGAACTAATTTAAACAACATGTAACTGGAAAACCACACACACACACACACACACACACAGGTATGTGATTTCCTGTAAGTGTAGAGGGGAGGAGCAACTGAAAGCGAAGGTGTTCAGTCAGTGAGGTCAGACTCCATTTCACCTGGTCGGAGCAGGAGCAGGGAAACTGAAGGCAGGTGAGAGCTAAAACAGCTTATTATTATTTCAGTGATGGAGGGTGGACAAACGTCTCCTGGCGTCTGGTTCTCTGCACACGGTCCTGAATCCGTGGACCTGCCTCGTGTGAAGGTTCACACTGAACCTGACGAGCTGGTTTCAGTTGTATGATGGTTGAGGGTTTACACCGCTGAGTCACTGCAGGACGACTCCAGCTGGACCTTGTCTAAGGACCCGATCTTCACCTGTCCTGTAGGTGAGGCACTGACCCACTGTGTGTCTCACACTAAACCAACCACAGAACAGCTCACGTCAGAATAATGTGTGTTCTATCATCATTGACTACACTGCTGGGTAGTTTAATGTATATCAACACATCACAATGAATGTATTGATTATGTTTATGTCTAATAATTTGTATCTGGTCAGTGAGTAAAGCTTTAAAATAAACAGCAGTAAAACTATCTGCCTCTGAAATGTGGTGAAGTGGAAGTTTAAAGCTGCATGAAGCAGGATTACTTCAGTGAAGTACAAGTACCTTAGCGGTGTACTTGAGTGCTGCGGCTGAGTAAATGTACTGTTACTTTCCACCTCTGCTAAACCGACCCTAAAGTGGTTCTGTCAGCTGCTGTTTCAGAATCAGCTGTTATTCTCTTCAGAAACATGTCAGTTTAAACATCTGCATCTCCATGACAACGCAGCAAACTCCGCCTGCTGAGGAAGACAGTGTGATGTGACAGAAAGCTCCAGAACAGCTACTGAGTAGACTTGTGTTGAGACGCTGCGTTTACTGAACATCCTCCTGAGTTTCTGACACCACAACAACTGGGGCCAAACCAGTGAGATCCAGTAGGAACCAGCAGCACAGACATGAACACCACTGTTTTCTGACTGTACTTCACACTGACCACATCCTCTCATTTCACCAGGACGCCAGGATGACGGAGACAGACCTCATCGGCTTCCTGGATGATCTGAGAGACGACGAGTTCAAGCGCTTCAAGTGGTTCCTGGAGAAAGAAAAGGTGGACGACATCCCGCCCATCAAGACGAACCAGCTGTCCAAGGCAGAGCGGGAGGAAACCGTGGATCTGATGGTGCAGAAATATGGATTTCCTAGAGCTGTGGGGGTGATGGAGACAGTTTTTAAAAAGATTGACAGGAACGACCTGGTGAAGAAATTAAAAGCCATCAGATCAGGAGCAGAAGGTCAGTCACAGGAGGAGGAACACAGGAATGATGCCTCTTGATCAACTGTTTTACACACAACAGGATAAAGAACACAGCTCAGGTCGGCAGCAGCTCAGAGGCTAGTTGTTCATTTCAGCCACTAGATGGAGACAGAACATCACTGATCATCAGGCTGAACTGAAAACCACAGAAACCAGAGACACGAACAGAGCTGAGACCATCAGTCAGTTCAGCCATACACACAAAATCAACCAGCAACTGTTTTGATTGACATGTAGACACCAAACAATTCATTAGCATTTAAAATGATCAGCATAGTCATTGATAATGAACATAATGATTAGTCAGGGCTCCTGCTGCTGCTCTGTGGGTTTAGTTCAAACTTGTTCTCTCTGTTTGTGTCAGCTGCTTATTAAACACAAGAACTTTTCTGGTTCATCCTCCAGGTCCTGGTGCAGCAGGGAACCAGGATGTCCCAGCAGACAAGAAGCTGTTGTCTGTTCGGACTCAGTTTATCAACAGAGTGTCTGAACCTGTTCTCCGTAAGCTGCTGGATAAACTCCTGGAGTGTGCGATGGTGACTGATGATGAGATGGAGGCTGCTGCTGGGACACCAACCAGGGCAGAGAAAGCTCGAGTGGTGATCGACACGGTGCGGAGAAAAGGTTCAGGAGCCAGTTCAGCTCTGATCGCTGCTCTCTGTGAGGTGGATCCATGCCTGTCGACAGAGCTGGACTTCATGTGAGGCAGAAACAGTGTGTATCAGGGGGTTTCTGTCTGACGCCAACACATCTTTAACCTGAACCTGGTCCAGGTGATAAATTCTGAAAGATCTGTTCCACAGCACCGATGACATCAGTACGACAGAGGTCTCATTTGGAGCTGGACTTTTGTACATTGACACATGTGACTGTACAGTCACTGAACGTTTGTTACTGGAAATTTACAACCAATAAATGACAGTTTTCTGTCTCTGATCATCTGTGTTGTTGCTCTGTTTCCTGTTTTCAATTCAACAGTAAAAACATGAATTACTCTCTACAGGTTTCATTTGGTCAGCATCAAATAACCTCAACATCTACAATGAAATATTATTCTTCCTGCTTCCTCCATCACTGACTGAGACAAAACCACTGACCAGCATCATCAGAAAACCTCCAGGCCTTCACTCATACTGACCTGAGGTCAGTCTGAGTCAGCGCTGAGCCAACGTGATGCATTCAAGTGCTGAAGGGAATCTGAGTGCTGGTGTAGCAGCTTCTCTAGAGGATGGACACCAGTGCTGCGTCTCTAACCAGATACTCCAGTCAGTACCCTCACACATGGTACACGTTGTACACAGTACACTCACTGGTGTCGTGGCTGTTGTACCAAAGGAAACACTGTTGTTGTGCCCTCATAGGAAACAATGATCACAACAGTGACGGATTGTCAGAGGCTGAGCTCTGTGTAACTTCCTGTCTGATCGTTTGCAGTAAACCGTCTTTGTAACTGATGCTGATAAAACCAGCAGCTTGAAGTGACTGCTGGTTAACATGTCGCTTAATGGACCATGTTTCCGTCACTGTTTCAAACTTGATCTGTTGTCATGACAATGGAAAGAACACGTCAATGAGGACGGCTTCACTGTGGATTGAGCTGAACCAACTGACACTAGATGATGAGATGACGTCAGCTGCTGACCTGGTCTTGTTCACAGGTAGGACACTGTAGGTGGTCTGTCCTCTCTCCTGTCCATCCACGCAATTTCTATACCACTTATCCAAACAGGTCACGGGGGGCTGGAGCCAATCCCAGCTGACATTTGGACTGTGGGAGGAACCTGGAGAGAACCCACGCAGACACGTGGAGAACATGCAAACTCCTCACAGAAAGGCCCCAGGCCCGGGGTTCGAACCCAGAGGCGACAGCGCTAACCACTGCACCACCGTGCCGCCCGCTCTATGTGTATGTTCTTCATAATAATGAACAATAACAAACAGCCAGTTCTGAGATCTCTGACTGTTGTGGCATCTCTGCTGAAGACCTGTGTCTCAGTTCAGTTCTCAGTTCCAGGTGTTAACCACTGCTGGACTGCACCGTCACCGAGTCTGTATCTGAACTGGTTCGATTTGTCGTTTACACCAATAACATGTTTCACATAGACACAACTGTAAATCTTCAGTTTACTGACAGTTGAAGCTGCTCAGGAGAGAAAACTGAACCCACATGTAAGTATGTGTAATATTGACTTTGTCACTACAGCAGCAGGTTGTAGCAACCTGCGGCTACATTCAGAAAATGATGCTGCTGACAACTTCACCACCTTTAAATAAGCAGAGCCCGACTACAGAGAGGCTTTGAGCAAGAAGCTGCAGCTTTGAGCCCCACAACCTGTTTTACAACACTCACACTATCCCTGCTTTGCTAATGCCAACAAGCCATTCAGAATCAGCTGTTAGGAGTCATGATGGTGGACGTGTTGATTTCCTGCAGCAGCTGGACCTCTAACATCTCTCAGACTGAGGAGCTGTTTGTCCACACAAAACTCCTGACTTTGTCTGTGTTCTGTGACAGCGCTCACATCCCTTATTTTTCTCAAACTGAGGTTCAGCTGAAAGTCACTTTAAAGATGTGAAACAAATTGATTCTTTATTCTTATTTATTATTTACACAAACAGAGGACAAAACAGGAGAAAGCAAAGGGGTCATCATCATCATCATCATCATCATCATCCTCAGACAGAAACCAGTAAACACAATGAGAAATTAGTACTGGCTGAGTTTGTGTTTCTGTTTTGTGTCGTGCTTTTATGCAGCACACTGAAAACAACCTGAAGAGTTGTACACATTTTAGTTAAAGGCACAACAGCAGCAGCAGTAAAGACACAGATAACAGAAATATTAATAATAACATAGAGCAAGATCAAAAGATACAGACATAATCAGAATAAACTTGTAATTTATAAAAATTGTTCTCACATAAAAACTGGCCTGAAGCTCACCTACTGACTTCCTGAATGAGAAACCTGGATCAGGCCTTAAGCTCCGCCCACCACCTGCTGGCTCCAGGTGTCCAGGTGAAAGAGCAGAGAGGATGAAGATGTTAGAGGAGGAAACATCAGAGACTCAGCCTCATGTTGGAGCCTCAGTCAGACCCAGACTCAGATGAGGAGTCTGTTGAGACCAGAATCAGAGACTAGCAGACGGATCAGAACCGTTAGCGTAGTTAGCATCTTTTATTTGTTTATGTTGTTCGTTAGCTTGTAACTGGCAGTGGCTGACACAGTGTTAGTGGTTGTGCTAATGCTAACTGTCTTGCAATGTCTTTATTACATAATAACATCATATGAATGTTAACAATGTGAAATACCTGATCTTCATCAGAGGATCTTTGAATAGTCAGAAGATTAATCTCCAGATCAATAAGATCCTGAACACACAAACAAGCACAGAGCCAGCTCTGAAACTGATAAATAAAAAAACATGGTTCATACATGCAGCGACATTACACCATTATTACAGTACAAACATCATCCAGCAGTGAAATTAATTTGAGTTTGGAGAATGATGTTTATTGACTTTCTGTGTTTGTTAAAAATTCTGTGTTTGTTGGGGTTGGATGTTCTTATATATATATCAAAATAAAAGGAAATTGTTCCAGAAAGATTAACCAAGGGAAATTCAGGTGGTTGATCCCACCAACCCTAAATTTCAGTGCCAATTTCACCGTCATTTTAAACCGTAGAAAATGTTGCATCAATTTGACGATGTT
The DNA here is from genome assembly GCF_046630095.1 of Trachinotus anak. Lineage (NCBI taxonomy): Eukaryota > Metazoa > Chordata > Actinopteri > Carangiformes > Carangidae > Trachinotus > Trachinotus anak. Next base: position 474,087 of record NW_027273860.1, on the reverse strand, counting down.
ATTATTTACATTCTGAGGGTAAAGTCTAAAGCTTAAAACATACAAAAATAAAAAAGTATAAAACCCAGAAGACAGACTGATGATGCTGATGAGAGACCGCAGTGAGTCACTGAAGCAAGTGGAGCAGAGGCTCGACAGGAAGTGGACCCCCCTCCACAACCCTCAGCGCTCAGTGAAGTCAGTGCGTTTGTTAATCCTCCAGCACCACAGTCTTCTCTAGTCCTCAACCACATGGACTTTCAAACGTTTAACAAGTCTGGACTAAGACCAGGTGGTTCCCAGGAAGTAAGTGAAGGTTTTTTCAGTGTTACTGAAAACACAAAACAAGTCACTGAGGATTTTCAGATCCTGGTTCCAGATCAAGATGTTAATCTGGATCTCAAGTGAAGGGTTCTGGACAGGCCCGGGTCCAACTCCCAGATGTGATCAATCAGGGATGAACTGGCTTGTCGTCCTTTCTTTCTCACCATATCAATCACATGTCGAGCCCTGTGAGACCTGGTTCCTTCACAAACAGACTCCATTTCTTCATCATTTATGACGCCCTGCTGCAAGAGTTTATCCAGCAGCTGGTTTAGAACGGGTTCAGACACCGACTCAACAAACTGTGGCCGAACCGAGTCCAACATCTTCTCTGGTGAGAGACTCTGAGGCTCCAGTAGATTTTCTTTACTTTGAACTGAATCTGAAGAACAAGCAGAAAAAAGACTCATTCAATAACCTGCAGTCAGCACGATGGGGACAGTTCATGTGGAGACACAACATGTTTAGTGTCGGTGAAACATGGAGGAGACAGAGAGAGAGAGAGAGAGAGACAGAGACAGAGGGAGAGAGAGAACGAGAGAGAGAGACAGACAGAGAGAGAGAGAGAGAGAGACAGAGAGAGACAGACAGAGACCGAGACAGAGAGAGACAGAAAGACAGAGACAGAGAGACAGAGAGAGAGAGACAGAGAGAGAGAGAGAGACAGACAGACAGAGAGAGAGAGAGAGAGAGACAGACAGAGAGAGAGAGAGAGAGAGAGAGACAGAGAGACAGACAGAGAGAGAGAGAGTTGCTTCTCAGCCTCTAAAACCTTTTCTCACCACAGTCAGTGGATGTACTAACACACACAGTCATTGATGACTGATTTCTAATGAAAACAAGAAGAACAAACTCTTTCGTGGAATAATTGGTAGAAAACGCCATCATGGTGGTGTCATTAGATATACACATGCACGGACCCTGGAGCTCTGTGGCCAGTGAGATCCATTAAAGTTGGACTGTAGAACAAAGACTGAAGATGATCTGAGTGATCAATCAACAACCACCGCTCTGTTCTCCTCCGCTTTATTCTGAGATCGGGTGGAGTGATGCTGCAGGTGGACGAGGACTTTACCAGTCAGGTCAATGACATGCTCCCACACCTTGCCCCTCCTCTGGTCCTGCACCGTTATAGTGGCCTCCTCTGTGCTGGTGGGCAGGCGGATCTCAAATGTCGGGTGGTAGTTTGGCCCAAAATCCAGGTGAAACTCTTTATTCTAAAAAACAGCGGCTCCAGTCAGTATCTATTCATGAACTGTGCCAGCACGTTGCTGAACTGTGCCTGGAGCACTCACCTGAGGCTGCACCTTATAGGCCTCCGGACAGCTGACGCTGTACCTCTGGTCTTTGATGAGGTCACAACAGGACGGCGTCTCGATGTACACTGAGTCTCGTGTTTTGCTCTCACCTGAGGAACGATCAGAACACTTTAATTTGAAGGTTCATCCTCAGCAGAGCCCGACTCATACATGACCAGTTTTACATCATCATATTTGTAGATAACAAGTCACCAGTACAGCTGGTATCTATGTTACTGACTAACAAGCTGAATCTTTTCTCTATAATCATGAATTAATCAATCAATAATCACTCCCTAAACCATCAGAGTAGATGCCCGTCACAAACAGCTCAATTCAAAGACGACCAACCGTCCACAGAAATTCACTTTACTGTCACGTGATAATGATGCAGCGCGTGGTTCCAGCTCAGACACTGGGACCAGATCGCGCTCATGTTCAGCAACCAGTTATCAAAACAGCTGTAGCTGATCATCTGCTCATCAGCTGATCAACTGGTCATTAGGCAGTGTCTCTACAGTGCAGGTTCAGAGACGCCTCAGGACCGACCACAGGGCCGCCACCGTCCTGTGTTCTCAACACACTCACTAGTTATGGTTTACAGCTACTGAACAACACAGACGTCTGGTTCAATAATGAGCAGAACCTGAAATCTTCTCACTGTTGATCAGTTTGTGTTGACATCTGCACACAGCTGGATAGCAAGTGTTAGCTACCTGGCTACCTGTTAGCTACCTGCAGACAGGGGCATCAGTGACTGTGTATGTCTTATGACAGACACTGTTTGAAGGAGGTTTATTTACATTGTTGACATCATTGTGCATCTTCATGGGAGGTGTGCAGCTGGTAGAAATATCTATCAGGTGAAAAACACACCTGGTCTCTGGATGTGTATCAGCACTATGTAAAAGAGTCAAACAGTGCAAATTAAATCATGTTTAGTTTTGTCGGGGTGACTCTGCAAGTTAATAAACCCCTGAAAAAGCCAATGAAACAGTTTGACCCTGTTTTCAGTTCAGATCAGAGAGTGAAGCTGTAACGTTTCAGAAACCTTTACCTCCTCCAGCGGGACGTTGCTTGGCAGGAGAAGCACGTTGAGGTTTTGTCTCAGTGTTTTGGGGTTCAGTGGTCGGAGGAACAGCAAAACCTGGCTTCTAATTTGCTTCCAGTGGTTCCAAATCCTCCCTAACATCTCCCTCGTCTTACCCCAGACCAGGCCAAAGAGAGAGAGATGAGGGACTCTGACAATCACATGAGTGTCTGTGATCTTCAGTGGTTTGAGGAAGCTCGTTGCATCATGGGCGATGTGGACAACAGACAGCAGGTCTTCACAGACCAGAGCTGTGAAAACACAGAGACATCCAACATCGGTTTTAATGAGGACAGCCTCGTTACAGTGACAGTGATTATTCTATATCTAGGACACTTCTGGTCACTGAAGAATTAAACTGTTCTCAGGTCAGAAAGTCACCACACACAACTGTCAGTGTTGGTGGATGGGAAGCCAGTGAGGAATTGTGTTTCCAGCACTGACTACTTTGTGTTTTGCAACCTGCAACGCCTTAGAAGATTCTTCCCTTTGACTAAGACAACCTGAGTCACATGCAGGTCACATACAGGCCTTTTCCTACTGATTCATATTGATGCTGAACCCCTGTGCAGGCCTGCTTTCTTAAATTAGGAATCTTTAAGGGAATTGATAAAATATAGTACTGTTGAGAATCAATAATATCAATAGTATCAATAAAATCTTATCCAACCTTTGTCCAACCAACAGTCAAAATCCTAAAATAGATATTTAGTGTGTTATATAATGAGACAAAGAACAGCAAGAATAGTTTTGGTGCTTTTGCTTGAAAAGGAACTTCAGTGATTGATCACTTATCGAAATTGTTGCCAATTATTTTCTGTTGATTGATTAACCCAGTAACCCATCACTCGTTTGAGCTCTAATGTAATCCACACCGTAGGTCTCAACACAAACCAGCTCCAAAATGCCATGAATGCCATCACTGCTCTAACAAAGCACAGTGGTTTGCTCACCATCCTTTGTTTCACAGTGTGGGAGGTGGAGCTCACACACAGCATCCTCAGGACACTGGATATCGAACAGTGGCCCTGCTGGCGTCTTGCCAGCTGATTGGAGGAGGCTCTCATCCCATTGGACAGTCCTGTAGAGCAGCTCCGCCCCCTGATCCATTACAAACACCAGTCCAGTTAAAGTACACTGGAACCCACCTGGACCAGGACACCTGAACCTGCAGGACACAGAGGAGTTTGTTACAGCACGCTCTCAGCCTGTGTGTTACTCGACCTCCAGAAACCATGTGGATGTTTATTCATCTTGTACATTGTGTTACCTCACACTACACACTATAATCAGCCAAAACATGCATCACTCTGATCACACTGTACTGATCAGCTGACTGGCCATGCAGCTCACACTGAGGGAAAACCTCCGCTTGTGTTCATGCAGTTATAACTCCAATAAAGTTGATCCAAACAAGACAAGTGCGTCCTCAGCAATGCTGACAGAAGGACAGGCTGACTCCAGAGTCTGTGCGGCTCTATGAAAACACACATAGAAACCGTCCTGCATATTTTCCTGGTAAGAAGCAATAAAGAAGAGTGCCTGTGAATGTTGAGTTGTTTCAGAAATGATCAGACACACGCCCCGTCAAGTCAGACAGGTGAGGGAAGGTGTGTGCTGGGGGACTTTTTGGAAGTTATTTACTTTCTGAAAGGTACTGACAGTAATTATCCTGCTGGACTCTCAGCAGCCTTTGATGCAGTGAACCACTGCATCCTGTTATCCAAACTCTCCAACATGGGATCATGGGAAAAGCCCTTTCTTGGTTTGAATCCTATGTCACTGGGTGCTCCTTCATTCTGTCATGGCAAGGACCAACATCCTTAACCCATCCCATCCCAACTGCAGTGCCCCAAGGATCAGTCCTGGGACCACTCATCTCTGCTATAACCACCACCTCCTTGAGTCCACTTATCCACTCTTCACTGCTATGCTGATGACACCCAGCTATACCTGTCAGTCCCTCCAGACAACCTCACTCTGTCTCTGACATATCCTCATGGATGAAGGAACGCCACCTTCAAGACTGAACTCTTAGTCATCAGTCTCTCCTCCATGATATCAACATCAAAATCCCCTCTTCATCTCTGACCTAAGCCAAGGTCATGAGAAACCTGGACCCATGTTTGAGGACCAGCTCTCCTCTGACCATGTTGTATCTGTCTCCAGGTCCTGGTTCTATACAACATCAGGAAAATCAGGTCTTACATGACTCAGTCCTCCACCCAGCTCTTGGTCCAGGTCCTGGTTCTCCTCTCACCTCTTCTGACAGACCTCCCGTCACTCACAGTGAAACCCTGACAGATGGTCCAGAAGCAGCAGCCAATCTGGTCTGGACCTCCCCCTGACCCTGAACCAGATCCAGTCTCTGATGCTGCCTTCAGAGAGACTCTGGGTCTGAGCTCAGTCCTTCAGTCTGATGCTCCTTCTCCTCCACTGTGCTCCTCTAATGAATGTGGTCTGTCATCAGCATCCTGCACACAGACAGTCTCAGTCCAGACTGTTCTGGTCTGTGGTTCCTGATGGAGGAACCAGCTCCTGAAGACTCCTCTCCTCAGAGAGCTCCTCCTCTGCTCACTCCTCTAACCCCCTCACATGTCTGACCAGCTCTGACTCTGACTCTCAGGTCATTTCTTCACCTGATCTCCTTCACTGATTAAACAGATGTAGAACTGAGTCCTGACACCGAGTCTCTACTGACCTGAAGCTGAAACTGATCCACCTCACTGAGTCTCTGTGGAGGAAACACTCTGACCAATGAGCCAATGTAAATGTACTGACAAGAGTTCAACTTTCAATGAAAGACTGAGTGCTGAAAAAAGTTGACAAGGATGAAGGTTGAATTGTTGGGGATCTTATGATTTGGTTACCTGTATGACGTGTTTCCAGACTCAGTCAGCAGTTCAGGACTGAAGCCCTGAAATTGACCAAGACACAAAATTAGTAACAGAATATGAGGTAGGAGCAGAAACCACCCAAGTGTCACTGTCATGTACAGATCCTTACTGCTGTTTACTCATCACTCCATCATCCCTGGTCAAAAATGACTAGATTAACAGTTGCCCTTTAAAAGTCAGATTTGCAGTGAAATACTGTTGCAGAAGTAAAACCTGAGGGTCTACGTTAAACAGCAGCTCATGGTCTCATAGATGAGGAGGTAGAAATGATGAAGGAGCAGGGAGGAGAAGGGAGTGATCCATATAATGGGTAAAGACACATTAAACACTGAAGAAGGTACTGAAGCCACATCCACACTAATACTCACATCACATGACCCTTTCCTGGAAGAAAACAATCAGCCTGGACTACCAGCGGTGAAACAACATGGATAATGAATTATAGTGCGACTGACCTTGTTGTCTTTGAAGCTGTTCTGCAGCTAAATTCTATTTTTTATGAAGCTAAGAAATCTCTGGTGTTACTTTTCACCATTGCCGTTCCACAATCATTGTATTTTCTTTAACTGAGCAACCAACTGCAGAGTAGATCTGCTTCCTGTTTAAACTGGCCATATATGGTCATGTGACATGCATTTTCAGGCTTGTTAGTGTGGATGGAGATTATTTCTGATGCAGGGCTAAAGTGCTCGTCTGGATGTGGGTTATTTTGGTTTTAAAATGAAAACATGTTAGTGTTGATGCAGCCTGAGAAAGTCTGATCACTGACAGATTAACAAACACAGTAACAAGTAAGTGAAAAATCCGAGGTATGTTATCACTCTACCTCACATGGCCCAGCCAGGGCCTGCTTCAACCTCCCTGGATCCTCAGGACGCAGCTTGTACTCTCTCAACACACCCTCCTCTCTGTTGTCCTCACACACATTGAAGTTTGTGTTAGATGTGGACGGACCTGGTGGGTGATGAGTCATCAGACGAGGAGAAGAAGGCACACAGATCCAAATCATGTTCTGAACAGTGTTACCATCAAACCACAGATTCAGGGTTCCATGATAAAAGCCTGCTTTTATCAGAGGTTAAAAGGTATTTCAGGTTTGTTACGCCAACAAGTTCTACTACTACAGAATGAAAAACAATTCATTCATCTATTGATAGGTATTTATGTGATAGATTGTGTTTTACAATATTAGAAAAGCATTGTTTAAGTCAAGCCTTGCACATAAAAGAATGATCCCTGTCTCTTCTGCAGAGTGAGAATTACAGAAGGGCCTATTTCTAAGTTTTCTCTGCAGCAGGTGGAGGTGATTGATGATGGAGGAGCTTCAGCCATTGTTGTGTTTATAGGACCAAAGGTTATAAAACGTCCTCTGAGCAGCTACATTTTCAGGACAGACTGGAGACTACATCCAGATGTGATGAGACAGGCTGGAGCTAGCTGGTTAGCATGCTAACTTCAGCTAGAGACGTGATAGAGACAAGAGTTAACATTGGTGTGTATCTCCACGTCTGGAGACCGATGTTGATGAGTAAAGGATGAAGTTTGATGCTAAACTCAAAATGTTTCTTCTAGACTGGTGAGTAAGCAGCTGCTAATGCTAACATTAGCTAGCAATAGCAGAACTTACAGATAGCCCCTTAAATAAACATCGGTATTGGATCAGTGCATCATGACCTCCAGCCCCTTCACAGGGTCAAGAGTCAAGGCTACATCCACTCTACTACATTTTTATTTTAAAACAGCATTTTAAAATGAAAACGATCTTTGTCCAGACAAGTGTTTTAGCTTCGTATCAGAAACCATCTGCGTCCATACTACCAGGCCTTAAAACTCACACGTGTGACCGTTCACAGACACTGGGCATGCACGAGCCGGTAAACAGGAGGCCGATTGTCCTCCCTCAGGTCTACTCAGCTGATTAGTTGCAGAAAATACTATGAATGAGGAAAGTAAAGACAGTTGTAGCGTTAACATGCAGGATTTCAATGATTTCAACAGCTGCTAGTGAAAACAACAAGGTCAGTAACACTTGTTATTCATGTTTTCACTGCTGGTAGCAGAGGCTGATGAGAGCTAATCAGGGAGCGACTGGGTGTGTCTACTACGTCATTGTTTCCAAAGGTCTCTGTTTTTGCTTGTCCTCTCTACAACACAACCCCTGAGTTTTCAAACTAAAACGGGTCCAGCTGCATTTCTGAAAGTCTCTGTTTTCAAGGCTCGAAAACTCTGGAGTAGTGTGGATGGGAGGTGGAAATGTAGCAGAAGAGATGCATTTTAAAAAGGAAATCTAGTAGTGTGGATGTAGCCAAAGTTTGAACCCACATCTAATGATGTACAGTATATTTCTGTCAAGTGACAAAAATCACTCTTTGCACCTTTTCGCCAGAAATGAGTCAATACTCACGTTCTTTGTGTCTGTCAGATGAAGGTCTGTCTTCTCTGTCATCCAGCCTGAGGGAAGAAACACAAACACCACAGTTAACTGTCATCATCTCGTCATTAGCTGCATTTCTGTTGCAGTTTTGTGCAAAATAGAAGTGATTTTTTTAAGAGAAGTTGAACCAGCTCCCTGGGGCCTGATACGAGAGAGGCCACAACTTGGATGTGTAAAAAAAAACTCCTCATGTAGGTGTTTACATCTATTTTATTTTTTAATTCACGTGTCTCCATTACACACCTACTGATGTTACCAGTCAGTGGGCATCTAAGATGCTGATGAATGAGGCACTAAAACCTGTAATTAATGAATTACTGTACTGTTGGTCACAGCATTGAACTTACAAAATGCTCCAGCCTCCTCTCACACATCCAGCTCATAAGACAATAGTTACTGAATGCTAACTGCATTCAGTAAGTCACATGGGCTCTTCAGCTGTTAGAAACAGCTGATAAAGACTTTAACACAGTACTGACCTCAGAGTCTTCAGTCTACAGTCTGGACTCTGCAGAAAACCACACAGATCCTTCAGGTCTGAATCCTGCAGGTTGTAGTTTCCTCTCAGGTCCAGTTCTCTCAGATGGGAGGGGTTGGACTTCAGAGCTGAGACCAGAGAAGAACAGCTGATCTCTGACAAACTGCACTTCATCAACCTGAATAATGGACAAACAAATAGATATTATTTCAATTATTTCCATAAATGTGCCGATTGTGGCTCTATGAGCCACCAATGAATTTGCGCTCCTCCATGCCAGCTTCCTGTCTGACATATGCACATTTCTAATGTGTTCAGATCAGTCAATGGGCAACATTCTCAGGTAACGAAACTACTGACATTAGAGACTGGTTTATGTCAGACACACGTCAAAACAACTACTGCTCACTCTACAGCACAGACACAAGGCACATGGACCTCACTGTAAACAGTAGCACATCCACATGTAGCCTATGCAATTAAATACATGCACACAAAAACATATGCAAAAGGATGCAATTCATAACAATGGCAGCTTTGGATTTATTAGATGACATAGAATCATATGATTAAGAGAGCAGGTTTATAAAGTTCTCATACGATGCCAAACAGCTTTTTTTTGCTGTTGCTATTGACTCTTGTTTTGAGCCTATGGTACCCCCAGGTGAGCATGGGCCCAAGAAGAAGGCACCCCAAGAAGACTGTTTTCTCATCTTGTCAGCACTTAGGAACTGTAGGCAGTCTTCTACAGATTTGCAGCCAAGGTTTCCAGGACGATATGCCCGACAGCTCTCTGCCCAGACAATCCAGAACAGACTGCACGCAGCCAATCTTTGGTCTCATAGGGCTGCCAGGAGGCCTGCCATGACTGCCCTTCACTATCAGGCCAAAGTGTGGAGAAGACGCGGAGAATGGTTTGGTGATTGCTGCACCAATAGAGTAACATCTTTTGGTGGAGGCAGTGTGATGGTGTAGGGCAGCATCTCCCTCACTGGAAAAACAAGGCTTTAGAGGCAATCTCAATGCAGAGAGATATCAAGATGAAATTCTGCAACCAGTGGCAATCCCATATCTCCACAGTCTGGGACCAAACTCTGTCCTCCAAGATGACAATGCTCGCCCCCACAGAGTGGGGTTTATCAGAGACTACCTCCAGAATTTGGGAGAGTGGAATGGCCTGCCAGCAGTCCTGACCTCAACCCCACTGAACACTTGTGGGATCAGCTTGGGCGTGCTGTTTGTGCCAGAGTGACCAACACAACCACGTTGGCTGACTTGTGACAAATGCTGGTTGGAGAATGGGATGCCATCCCACAGCAGTGTGTGACCAGGCTGGTGACTAGCATGAGGAGGAGGTGCCAGGCTGTTGTGGCTGTGTGTGGTTCTTCCACACGCTACTGAGGCTCCTGCTTGTAAAATGAATAAATTGTTAAATGGCCAATAGGTCTTGTTTCTTCAGACTTCAATCATCCAATCCACCAAACAACACCAACAACCCACATACTCAGCTCTGCTGCTCATCCCACAAATGCACGTTCCTTACAAATGTGGCACCATTTAAAAGGGAAATAAACAGACTTTCCAACGGTATACGATTTATTGCCAAGAAGCATTGTTACAACAAAGAAATAATCTACCGAACACAAATTTCCTTACTTTTTGTGCTTAGTTTAGTTTTCCTGGTTCTGAAGAGAGGGGTAGTCGAGGAATTTAGACTCATTTGCATATTAAATTTGGGGCAGAGAGGCTCCACCCTGGTGTTTGAACATGTGCGCTCAATTTCAAATGTGTGTTGAATCCTGCTTTTTAGCTTCATGTGTACAACATGTTTCAGTATGAATTCTAAGCAAGGATTTGTACATGAGGCCCCAGCAGAGTATGGGGGAAAATATTGCTATTTTCCCCACTAGCATAGAGGTGAAATGCAAGGCTAGTTTTCAGGAGTTATTGCTAACTGTTGTGAAGGTATTGCCAACGCTATCTGTTACAGAGTATTGCTACCCAGTGGTTTTGCTAGTGCTACCTTTATTAGCAAAGACCATTACCACTCTTTTGTGTCAAGAAACATTTCTGAGGATTCCTAAGGTGAAAGTATTATTACTTTGTACCAAGACTAGTCGTTGATCAGTATTGCTACTGTTTGTGAGCTATTGTGCAACTGTATGACTGGGAACCAAGAGCATGGTGACTGAACTCAAATTGGTGGACAGTTTAGTTTCACAACTGACAGCACAGTTGTCTAAAGGCTTCTGTGAGGAGAGAGAAGAGGCTTTTGAATGACAACTGACCCTTAATCAACCTCATATATGACAAAGTCGTCACCAGGGCAAGCCAGCATAATGCTATTTGTGCTTCTGATGAGGTAATGCAGGAGGGGCTTTCCATGGTAAGACACAAAATGAATGTTATGAAAGTTAACTGTGCAGGAACCAACACTGCTTACAAATGGAACTTGTGAACTTGTGGTTACAACATGGGAAGTCACTGAGCTTTCATGTGGTTAAGTCATGACACTATTCCAATGAGAGAACTAATGATATTCCTCAAAATATGATATTGATACCTCAGAGTCTCCAGTCTACAGTCTGGACTCTCCAGAAAACCACACAGATCCTTCACTCCTGAATCCCGCAGCTTGTTGTAACTCAGGTCCAGTTCTCTCAGATGGGAGGGGTTGGACTTCAGAGCTGAGACCAGAAAAGAACAGCTGATCGATGTCATTTCACAGCTAGCAAGTCTGTAATTACAAGACAAATATTACATCAGATGTATTTTAGAGAATCCTTGCTGCTCATTTAAAAATACAAAATAAACCTTTTCAGATTAAAAGTAATCTAAAAAAAAAAAACGTTTACTGACCTCAGAGTCTCCAGTCTGCAGTGAGGACTCCTCAGTCCACCAGAAAGCTGCATCACTCCTGAATTTTCCAGATAATTGTTACTCAGGTCAAGCCATCTTAGGTGGGATGGGTCTGACTTCAAAGCTGAGGCCACAGTGTTACAGTGGATGTCTGACAGTTCACAGGCAGAAAGTCTATGAATACAGATGATATCATATGCAATGATCAATGGGGCAGATCCAAGAAATCCTAGATACTAACCTGCATAAAAGTCTGGAAGTGGCATGGAATTTTCATTTAACTGCTGTTTATATAAACAGAAACAATATTAACACATACATTTATAGAGTCAATCTGTATTGAAATTGTACTGATGGTGGTACATAAAAATGTTGAATTAATGTGTAGTGGATCAAGTAGACTGGTTAGCAGCACTCCAAACATCTCTGTAGCTTCAGAAAAGGGGCCATCTTGAGGGGTTGTTTGACAAAGGTCAAGATTTACAGAATCTGCTTTATTCCATTTGCTTACCATTACCCACCCCCTTTCTCAATCTGTCACAAATAGTTTTTTGTATAGGTTTTTCCATTGGAATTGAAGGTGTAGCCAGTATCACAGGTTCTGCCTTTGTTCCCATTGTTCTCCCCTGCTTAGGGAGTGAGTTCTTGGAACTAAACTGCATAGAAGGTGATAGTAAATCCAGGTTGAGGCACTCTCAGGGGAAGGAATGCGTAGCTAGGGGTTGGTGATCTTCTGGTAAGGATCCACAATCTGAATCATGATCTGCATCCTGTTTCTGTTCTGGTTTTATTCTGAAAGTCCTGACTGGAAGTTGCTCGTATCATTGACAATTCTTTCAGATATTTGTCTGTTTGCTGCTGCTCTTCACCCACAATGTTGTCTGCTGTTTACAAATTGTGTCAAAGAAATAATTTTGCTTAGTTCATATAGAGTATTCATTTACACGGTGCTATTATTTAAGAGGTGATATATGTAAGCATTTTAATTTGAAAGTTCAGTCTCTGCCCCAACCATAGACTGAATATAAAACTGGACATAGACTCTGCATCTGAAAAGTGAAGTGAATGAGCATATAAGCACTGCAAGGAAGTTTGTTTCAATGTACAGTAGATCTGGAATTCTTTTGAGGCCATATATGATAATGTGCTCTGGATGATCCCTGAGGTCTTTATCAGATCCCTAAAAGACCTCAACTGATGAAGTATCATGTGAAAGAGTCCAGGCCACCTGTCAAAGGAACGCTGCCCAAAGTTCATGACTATAGGTGAAGAGTTAAACATAGGACAACTGCTAAATCAAGAGCTTCACATTTACACTCAGCTCCCTCATCACCACAGGGCTCTGGCATTACTGCTCATGAGAAATCCACCCAAGTTGTAAAGGAGTGTCAGTTACCTTAAAGCCAAAAGAAACATACACCTAAGTACCCGGCTGACCCACCGAGACTACATCAGTACTCACCGAGCCTTCCTGCAGTTCCTCACAGCTGGGATCAGTCTCTGTCGTCCCTCCTCTGTTGTCTTGTACTTCTTCAGGTCCAACTCATCCAGAACCTCCTCTGACATCTGCAGCATGTAGGCCAGAGCTGAGCAGTGGATCACAGAGAGTCTCTTCTTTGATCTGGTCTCTGACTTCAGGAACTCTTGGATCTCCTGATGAACTGAGTGATCCTTCATCTCCATCAGACAGTGGAAGATGTTGATGCTTCTGTCAGGAGAGATATCACACATGTCCATCTCCTCTGGATGGTTTCTGAACTGGTCTCTCTCTGACCCAGCAGACCTCCTAAGAGTCTCTGGTTGGACTCCAGAGAGAGGCCATGAAGGAAGCGAACAAACAGGTCCAGGTGACCATTTTTACTTTCAAGAGATTTCTCCATGACTGCCCTCAGGAAGACATCGATGGGTGAGTAAAGGTCAGTGTCCCTGTCATCGTCATGATCAATGAATGAATCATCATCATCATCATCATCATCATCATCATCATCATCATCATCATCATCATCATCGTCATCTCTATCTTTTAGAAAATTCTCCAGGACCTCTGCATTCCTGTTGGTGTAACAGTGGAACATGTAGACTGCAGCCAGAAACTCCTGAACACTCAGATGAACAAAGCAGTAGACTGTTTTCTGGAAGATCACACTCTCTCTTTTGAAGATCTCAGTACAGAGTCCTGAGTACACCGAGGCCTCTGTGACATCCAGACCACACTGCTCCAGGTCTTCTTGGTAGAACATGATGTTTCCTTTCTCCAGATGTTCAAACGCCAGCCTCCCCAGCTTCAGAAGAACTTCCCTGTCAGCCTCCATCAGCTCCTGTGGACTCGTCTCATGTCCCTCATCATACTTGAGCTTCTTCCTCTTTGTCTGAACCAGCAGGAGTTGTGAGTACAGGTCAGTCAGGGTCTGGGGCAGCTCTCCTCTCTGCTCTGTAGTCAACATGTGCTCCAGAACTGTAGCAGTGATCCAGCAGAAGACTGGGACTTGACACATGATGTGGAGGCTCCTGGACGTCTTGATGTGTGAGATGATTCTGTTGGACAGCTCTTCATCACTGGATCTCCTCCTGAAGTACTCCTCCTTCTGGGTGTCAGTGAAGCCTCGTACCTCTGTTACCCTGTCAACACATGTAGGAGGGATCTGATTGGCTGCTGCAGGTCTGGAAGTGATCCAGACCAGAGCCGAGGGAAGCAGGTTCCCCTGGATGAGGTTTGTCAGCAGCAGGTTGACTGATGACGTCTGTGTGACATCAGACACAACCTCCCTGTTGGTGAAATCCAGTGAAAGTCTGCTTTCATCCAGGCCGTCCAAGATGAACAGAACTTTACAGACAGCCAGCTGCTCTGCTGTGACCTTCTGTAATGTTGGATGGAAAACATGGAGCAGCCTGAGAAGACTGTGCTGCTGCTCTCTGATCAGGTTCAGCTCCCTGAACGAAAGCAGAACCAGCAGACTGACATCTTGGTTCTCCGAGCCCTCTGCCCAGTCCAGACTGAACTTCTGCACTGAGAAGGTTTTTCCAACTCCAGCGACGCCGTTGGTCAGAACCACTCTGATGTGTCTCTGTTGGTCAGGTAAGGCTTTAAAGATGTCCTGACACTTGATTGGAGCGTCATGGAGGGTCTTCATCTTGGAAGCTGTCTCCAGCTGCCTCACCTCATGTTGGGTATTAACCTCTTCACTCTGTCCCTCTGTGATGTAGAGCTCAGTGTAGATCCTGTTGAGGAGGGTTCCACTTCCTGTTCCATCAGTTCCTTCAGTCACATGTTCACATCTGCTCCTCAGACTGATCTTATGTTGATCTAAAACCTCCTGCAGACCACTATCTGCTGAAAGAGAAGAGATACTCAGTCATGAGTCAACAACTAAATCAAAATTCTATCCTGGATTTAGAAACTTTAACAAAAAGAAATGGATGTATCTCTGGTCTCACCTTGTACAGTGCTGGTCTGACTGGCTGTCTGCAGTCCAGGTCTTGTTCTGGGTCTTTTTCTACACTGGGGACAGGAGGAGTCTCTTGAAGAACCAGACTGGTCCCAGTATGAGGTGAAGCACTGTCTACAGAGCCAGTGTCCACAGCTGGTAGAGACTGGATCCTTCAGGACGTCCTGACACAGAGCACAGCAGGACAGCTGCTCCTCCTCAGAGACATGGCTCCTCCTCTTCTTTCTGTGAAGACATTTCTTTATAAATGAAAAACCTTTCATGGATTATAGCTTCAAAACTATTTTACCAATACTATCTGGACAATTAGACAGTAGAAAGTGGCCATGACACTCAGGGGCTAATTGTAATCATGCAGGCATGATTACAACAACAACCGCTCAAAGTGGCAGGTCTTGGTCTCATGGACTGAGTAGGCGTTTAGGTGCAGCAAAGCAAAGAGCAAAACAGCTGGTTGAAGGTGATTATAAATCAGAGGGTGTGGTAATTAATATATTCACCCTCAGCCAATCACATCACTGGGCTCATTGCCAGGCCGGGTCGAGGCAGGGCACTGAGACTCATTTTGTTAGCCACTACAATACCCTCAGCTCTGCAGAAATGGAAAGTCAAATCTTTGCATTGAACGATGCAAATAATATCGATACGACTGACAAAATTCTGAGCCGGGCACAGCCATAGTAATGTCACTGTGCTCTGAGTGCAGATGTATCAACATCTGTATCATGCTGCCTTCAGATGGCTGCAGGTAGGGCTTTAATGATCTGGTCAAAAAATCATGTGAAAATTATTTGGGTAGAATCCCTTTGACATTTTTCTCTGATATCATGCTCAGTGTTGGACGCTCACATTGTGTCAGTGAAAGGATAACATTGTTCCACTGTGATCCCGGTGACAAATCTTCTGAGCAAAACCAGTGCCTCTTCTTATTGCTAACTTAACTAAATACCTTTAGGGAGCCTTGTTTTAACATATATCAGGGTATGGTTTTGCTCTGACAGCGATGGTACTGTTATCCTGAACTCTGGCTGAAATCAAAACTTAATTGTTTGTAGTCACTTGCTTCCGCACTCTGTCGTTTAAAATCACCTCACAATGTAAAACCCATCAGAAATGAGTAGAATAATGTGAATTCATTTCACAACAAATAAGGCAATGAAAGGTTAAGTCAGCAGTGATGCACATGTTCCACTGTTATTACTCTATCATTGATGCAGGTTCACCATGAAACCATATCACGTTAGTTAATGTTTAATAATTGCAAGAGCCAGTGGATTGATCTGTCATCTGACAACTTTAGTAGCACTAACATTGACTTTTATGTTCATTGCAAACTTCATGTTTGCTAGACTTCACATTAACTCACAGTGTTTCCAGTGTCTTAGCTTCAACATCGTGAACATCTTTTTTTGTATCTTTTTGTGGATCCTGGTAAATTCATCTGCTCATTCATCAGTTTGGTCAAAGGACAGTCGTGGTTAACAAGTCAAGATTTCAACCATCTCTTCATTCTCACACAGGATTTACTCAGACACATTAAAGTGTTCAAGGCTTCCCACACTCAGCATGACTTCAGATGAAAATGGCTGCAAATGGTCTATGTTTTACCCACAATCCTCTCTTCTGTTTACAAACTGTCTCACACCCAACTTTTTGCTTGGTTCATATGGAGTATTCATTTTGACAGTACAGTTATTTATCTATGAGGTGATACATTTAAGTGTTTTAATTTCGAAGGACTGTACCACCACCATCTGGGGCTGCAGCTGGTGACAGTGGTTCTTGTTCAGCTCAGGTGGAGAAGTGGTGCATGTGGAGCTACACCATAATCACCAAGCCTGCAGAGCAGAGCAAGGACTGTTGTCACCAGCCGCAGTTAGCAGCTAGCTGTTTAACAGCTAACATGGTCCGGTTAGCACAGACTGAACTTGTATATCTGAATATAGAAACTTTAAATGAGGTGATCTGTATGCTTCATCTGAAAAAAGATCATATGCCAAAATAAGATCTTCCACAATATACGATGGTCAGATCGTCCACCTCAAGCTGCAGGAATTGAACAGCAATGAAAAAAGGCTCTGTTACTTTTAGATTTGGACTCTGAGCAGGGAACAGAAAGAAGCAGCTGATGAGAGGATCTGAGGGTCTGAATGTAGAATGGGGTATGGGGAGATTGAAGGTCAGCGAATACTTAAGTGGTAACCAGTGAAGAGAAGCCAGTACAGGAGAAATGTGGCCTCTCTCCCTGGTGTCAGTGAGGAGACTCGCTGCTTCATTTTCCAGCTGCAGGTGAGACAGGGATGACTGTGTGTCTGACTCCCACATAAACAGTTCACAGTAACTTAAGAGGCTGTAGATTGTGTTCCATTTAGTTTCACAGTAGCTTTGCAGTGTCAGAGGATCAGTGGTAAGGAATAGAGATACACATCTTAGCTTTGTGATTTCCCAAAACAGACCCCAGTGGAATCACATAGGGCCTAAAATAAAGCCTTGTGAGGCTACATGGGACAGTCCCATAAACCTGACAAGAGTCAAGATCTGAATGCTAACCACTCGTTTAAGAGGAAAATAGCAAAACCAGGTGGAAAAATGGAAGGTGGAGGTTCTGTTTTCAGAGGTCCAGCAAAAGTATTTTATTCTGATCTCATCCTCTGACCTCAATAATAACAGAAAACAAACGGGGTGGGAGAGAGTGGCAGAGGCCGTTTATGTGGTGACGTACTGACCTGCCTCACAGCAGAATGGAGTTTTCTTCTTGTACATTTTTCACGTTCTGATGACTGAAATGAGTAAAACAGTTTACAGTAATATTTGGTTTATTTAACACACTATATGTCCACAGTGCTCCGTTTCCAATAGGCCTGTACACACAGATGGAATGAAGCAATGAGCCCGGCACTGTGAGACCATCCAAATCTGTTCCAACTTTACACATTAGTTTACTGACGTAAGGACGACTCACACAGACAAACAGGAGCTTGTCAGAAAGAGCTAAGAGGAAGAAAACGGCACCTCTCTGGGATGTCTCAAACCACTGGAGTAATAATGCTCTAAATACAACGTGATATTTGAGACTGTATGCTCTGTGCGCATCAGAGGAGTTGGTTTTAAATTTATTTAACTTGTAAATGTATCAAAATGCCACCTGTCATCACCTGTCATCACTTGACAGAATGAAAATGTTTTCTGTGTGTGTGTGTGTGTGTGTGTGTGTGTGCATGCACGCAGTCAGTTGCTCCGATAACAGGGAAACTGGCTCTGGCTGCCGTTGCACCACCTGCACTGTGATGAATTTCATCCTGTTGCATGTGCGTTTATGTCCATGTATTTAATTGCGTAGTGCACATGTGGATGTGATATTGTTTACAATAAGGTCCATGTGTCTGTGCTGTAGCGTGGGCAGCAGTTGTTTTGACATGTGTCCGACAGACTCATGAATCTGTCTGTAATGTTGGTAGTTTCACTTTATCACTTCATCAAGTGTCGCCAACTGACGGAACCCATTAGAAATGTGTGTACGTCAGACAGGAAGCTGGCGTGGAGAATTCTCATGTTCATGTCACTCTTGATACATCTGACTGTGAGCGTGAAAGATGGCGTACGCAACGTTTTTGTGCGTATGCTACGTATGTACATGAGGCCCCTGGTTCTGACAGATGTAATCTATCTGAGCCAGCGGTGGAGCACTGATACGACTGTCAGCAATGTCAGTGGCCTGAGGGCCTGGAGGGGAACCGTGGTCCCTCTCAACAGTTAATACACTGAACCTCACAACTGCCTCTGACCTCTCCACCGACAATCTCACTGAGATTAATCTGACATCTTATTTCCAAGAGATTCAGCATGAAGTATATTTTCAGAGAGGAACATTATGTCCTGTCATCTTGAATAACATCAGAAATTTGCTTAGAAATCATAGAAAAAGATGCTCTTCATCATCAGGTTTCTTCAGCCTTAAAGACATCCAGTGTTGTACACTGATAGTGTCTGTTTATCCACACAGGAACTGCTAATAGCTAATGTAGCTAATGTTAATTGTGTTAGCTGAACAAAATATGGTGTAAACATTGTTCTAAAAAGGGATGGAAGTTGCAATCCTCGCTGTGTCTCAGTTCAGGGTCCTTCAGAGGCTGCATTTGAGGCCCAATTACATCACAGTGGTGCAACTACACTGTCCTGTTTCAAAGGCTCCTACAGGTGGCTCCTTCGTGGCCCAGCCTATCCCAAGATTCACTGCATGCTGGTAAGGAAGGGTAATATGGACTTTATCAGGGGCAGTTGAAGGAGCTGCTACGACATGATGTGTATGACAGAGTCTGTCTCACTTCCTACTGTTGCAGCCCGGCTGTAATAATCTGTCATCAAACTGCACAGACAGAGTCTGAGGATCACGCCGTCAATGTCAGTGCTGTGTTTCAGCTCAGTTCAACAGTAACGGTACAACCAAGGACCTGAAACCCTCCAGTTACTGTGAGAAAAAGTTATATCTTGTCAAGGTTGCTAGGCAACAGTAAAGGCGGGAACAGCTGGTGACACAAAGAGAAAATCATTTCAGTTCAGCCTTGTCGGCCTATGACAGCTTCTAAGACGAGGTCCTCCGGAGGATGTGGCCCCCTGGGACACAACTCATGGTAGTATCAGTATTAGTGTTGTCACAGTACCAAAATTATGACCTTGATACGATACCTGCCATAAATATCTCAATACCCAATACTGAAACCATACCATGGCAAAATCCTAAAACATCTGGAAAAATAATGGAATAATAAACGCTAGGGTTCCCTCTGTCACTAGCTTGCTGCTGTCCTGCTGTTTGAGCACTGAGCAGAAACCTGAGTTTATGGGATTTCTTTGATAACTTTAGCCTTTATTTACTACCACGTAATTATTGCTGCCTTTGATGTGACTCAGTAGGCTAAACTTCGGTGTTCTGGGCTCTACTGGGTGCATTTTCAGGTATCCTGGGTCTAAGAAATAATTATTGACAAATTGTAGGCTACATGCCATGATAAACATTACCAGTACTGTTTAAATAATCAATAGATAATTTGCAAGTTATGGTAAAATTAACATTATAGGCGAGAATATTGCATTTGTATCACGTTAACACGTTAACCACAGTGGGAGAACCTAGGCTAAACTAATTCATTGTCGTAGGCTAATTACTTCATCAGAATTCAGAAAAAAAAGTTAACATCTGGAAGTTTTTTCCTCTTAAAGATAATGTACATGAGCTAAGCCAAGGCAATCTGAACTCTACAGAGGCTGAGTCTGTGACGTGTGTGTGTATTTCATGTGTTTGTGTGTTTGTGATCCTGGGCAGACTGGTTTACAGAGCACAGAGTGTGGCCTGGTGGTGTGTAGGGCGAGCAAGAGAAAAAGAAAGTATAGTGGAAACAAATGATGTAACCTGAATATAACTGTAGAAGGAATGTAACAATAATAAAAATATATGATAACTGATATGATGAGGGTGCTTTGTTGAAAACAACGAAGGCTGTAAACATTACTGAGGCTCTGGAGTGGGATCTGATGTGGAATAACTGGGACAGAATCGGTCTCTTACTGAGGGTCCGAGGGTCAGACAGACAGCTGGATGCTGGAGACTCTGCTCTGTCCTTACTCATCCTCTGGTCTTCAGTCAGTCTGAGGGGTCACACTGGAGACACACACACACAAAATAACCATTATGGTACTACCTGAAAACATCTTCTCAAGGTCATAATCTGTCCACCATCTGAATTTACTCACACGTCTCCTCCTGCACTTTAGGTACAGGTGCTGGAAGTGGCCAAAATGGACATTTACAGACTGAGTGAAACAAGTCTATCTGTCCATTGAGAGGGTTATTATTTTAAACAATATAATGAACTATGTTAAATGGTCTCACTAGGTTTCCTGAAAACTGCACTGGCTCCAGACTGACAAGCTGCTATTTAAATTGAAATTTTAAATTGAAATCAGGAAAATCAACAAAATCAGGCAAAACTTCAAATTGTATCTACTGTTGTATTGTTGTTATGTTTTGACATGAACAAGCAATCCCGACGACGTCCACTTAGCAGACAGGCAGTGGATACTATTTCATACAATTGGTGCTGCCTGTGTGTGTTATCTTCTGTATAGAGGATCTTTGGTCCGAGCAAAGATCCTCTATACAGAAGATCACGCATGATATATAATACATCTATGCCTCACGCCTCAGTGAGTTAAAATAAGTGATCTCACTGAATAAATAGATAAACAGTAATTTGTTAAAATGCAGTTTTTTTAAATTCATGTATATTCTGTGAAGGCAACAGTACATAATTTTCTTTTTTCTGAGTGATGAAGGTTACTTAATTACATTACTTTACTTTAAGACAAACAGGGTAAATTATAAATGTTCTTTGTTTTGTATCAGTTGAGAAAAGGGACGAAGGAGCCACACAGTTTTCTCCCCGTAGAACAGGCAGTGCCAACAGATTGAAATGATACACTTCCTGTCTCCTAAGTGGGCGCGGTTGCAACGTCACAGCCCAAGATAAAGTTTGAATTTGCGCCTGATTTTGCCGCTCGTTTTTCTCTGCTAGCTTAATGTGATCAACCCAGAACAAGATCGCTTCAGTCTAATAACACTCTCTATTTTCCCTCCAAAAACAGTCGAATACCAGTAACAGTCATAAAGCAAAAAATACAAGGTTTGATGAAGTTTTAACTTTTAGTTCACAGTTCCACATCCCAAGTTCCTCTGAAAGTGTCTGCAGCAGTGAAACCAGACCAGAACTGACAGGGAGACGAGAGCGTGTTACTGAGACAGAGACAGGTCTGAATAAAGTTCATTTTCTCCTCATCTGTCCTCTGGAAAATTTGATATCAATGTTCAGAAGATCTGTGACTAGTGAAAATGGATCAAATACATATTTCAGTGACTACAGGGAGAGAGAACTGGTCATAATCTATGATCACGTTCACGTCTCCCATTGAAATGAATAGACTCCGACTTGCTGTTGGTCTCCAACACATGAGTTCTAACCATGAGTTTAGTCTAGTTTGGCATTCATCTATGATTTTCTACACATTCATATTTTCACGTTCAGATGGGTCTTTAGATATCCAGGTATTTAATAGTAGATTTTATGGGAATATTTTATGCTTCCATTAAATGAGTCTGATGAATTGGCTTTAACTCACATTTGTTCAGATTTTGTTTCAGCCCAGAGGCTTTGGAGAAAGTGTTAATCATTTGTAGTACCTGTGGAACTTCCATTAGCTGCTTCATAAAGATGGTTGCATCATCTGCTAACTGACTAATAATAACTGGTATATCAAGTGCACTGAGAGGGGCAATGTTAGAATTGTTTTAAAGATGGAGAGCATTTCTGTGGCTATCATAAAGTGAAATGGAGAAAAGGGACAGCCCTGTTTAACCCCGTGATTGATTATAAAATGGGGGGATGTACCTCCAGGTAAACAGACTGAACTATTTGTATTTTCATAGAGAGATTCTGTAATGTTTCTAATTTTGTCTCCGAACCCCAGTAGCTTTAAACAATGGTAAATAAATGGGTGTTCAGCTGAATCAAATGCTCTGTAAAAGTCAAGAAACAACATAAAACCATCATCTTCTATTAAATGTCTAGAATTTTAATAAGTCCCAGAAATATCTATAAAAATTGGCAATAAGGGGGCGGCCCGATGGCGGAGTGGTTAGGGCACGTACTACATGAGTGGAAGCTCTTAGCAGGCGAGCGCCGGTTCGACTCCTGACTCTTTCCTGCGTGTCATCCCCCCTCTCTGCCCCCTTCCTGTCACTCTCCACTGTCCTGTCAAATAAAGGCAAAACAATGCCCAACAAAGAAAAAAAATGGCAGTAAGACCGTCACTACCTGGAGATTTATCTAAGGACAAACTTTTTACTGCTGTTTTCAGTTCAAAAGAAGTAATGTCAGCATCACACAAATCTGCAAACTCATCCTCTACACAGGGAATAAATTCTTTGATGTGGTTGAAGAAATAGTCAGTATCATCAGTAGAGAAGGCTGTGGAGAAGAGATTTAGAAGGCAATCAATTCAGGATCTGCGATAACTTGGTCATTAATAAATAAAGCTTTGATTGAGTTTCTTTCCTGCCTTTAATTTTCCAGTCGACAGAGATGGGATGTGTTTCTTTCTCCTTCTTCTTTCCATTTTGCTGAGATATATTTCATCCAGTTTAGTTTGCAGAGTTTGTAATTTCTGTTTACTGTCATCAGAGGATGGTGACTTATTGCAGCAAGTGTTCATTTCTTTAAATGATATTAGGTTCTAATAATTTGTTGCTCTTACTAAGACATTTTTCAAAATGTATACATTATTCCCAAATTTGAAATTTTAGAAGTTCCCATTTAGAAATGTAGGAAGTCACGGATTCATCAGATATTACATTAGAGATAATGGCCTTAATGCCATCACAAAATGATTGGCATTTTCATAAACTAGAGTTGAACTTCCTGTTCCCTTTATTTCTGTAGAGGCCCCCTGGGGCCACAGAGATACAGCAGTCAGAAACAAAGTTCATCACAGAGAGAGAAATAAGCCAAAAGTTGATACTTGATTTAGCTGCATTATTGGGTTTAAAGCAGGAGTGCTGCTTGGTGTTCAGATGTTTAAGGCACCAAGGATCTAATAAGATGTGAGTTCTGCAAAAATCTGATAAAATAGGGTTATAAGAGCTGTGTTGATATTTCGGTGGTTATCTGTCCAGATATTCATCACTGACCATGTTGAAATCGCCCCAATAATTACAACTGCAGTTGGTTAGGTGAGTTTAAGGTTTTCAATGGTGATAGATACATCAGAGACTAACTGTCTGTTTTGCAGCTCATCAGTGTTTAGGACACAGATTAGCCAGTGACCGGTGTTACTATTTGTTCTCGTGGAGTGCTGTTTTCTTCAGTATTTCACAGTTTGAATGCAGCCTGATATCTAAAGTTTAAACGGACTGAGGAATAACAGCTGCATGGAGTATAACTGTGACGGATAGACGGGCTTCAAACTTCGGCTGCACTCGGTCCGCCATCTTGTCTCGGACAGAGAAGCAGGGGTGATGACGTGAGTTCGCACGTTTTCGAGGACTAATCACCTTAAACTTTTGAAACAAGTGAAACAGAAATGTTACGTTTTTCCTAACATGTCTTAACATGGTACTGTGTGCTTTATGTTGACCTCTCATTGTAACTATCTTCACAGCTAAAACTAATAACGCTGCTAATTACAACAACAACATGGAGTCAACTGAAAACCCACTAGTGCACAACATGCACGAATGCTGCACGACCAGCCAACCTACAATATCTATTGTGGATGTGAATTTTCCCTCCTGACCAATATCACCATCCAAAACACCGGCAGCGAAGAAAAGCAAGCAGCGACGCACTTCAGGAGGCAACACGGGAACTACACCGCAAATCTCAGTAACTTTAACACCAAATCGAGGCCTTGGAAAAGAACGTAGAGAAGCTGATATCCAATTACAGGTTGAAGACTGTAGCCAAGAAAAACAACTGACTTTGCCTGCGCCAAGATGTAAAAGGGAAAGCGACACAGATTGAGGAACGAGTCTGTGTGACAGAGAAGAAAGCAGCCCTGACGGAACCAAGATTAACTGACTAACCCTCTCCAGAGTAGCTGTGAGCAAAGGACCAAAACATCCACAAAGGAGTGATGCAGGTCTGCCAGGCAGTCCTGCCCTAACACAAGACCGAGTTTCCTGATGCCATCAAAACGGTGCATCACCTCAGCCAAACTAAAAGAGATGACAGCAAGTCTCGAGGAATACTGTCTGGTTCACCTCACGGGTCTACCGGGATGTAGTCTGGAAAGCAGCAAGAAGGTCCTCTGTTCTCCAGAACCAAGACCTGCGCTTTGCTGAAGATCCGTCTCTTAATGTCTTTGATAACTGTGAATCTCGTTATTATCATAGTTTTGTTTCACTAACTCATTGAAAAGTCAAACTGGTGCAGCTCAGGACCAGAGGGTGAATTTCCTAGTTTCATCCACACTTTAACCTACTTCCTACTTCATTCCTTTATTGTTATTAATACGTTCTTTGTCTGTCATTACTCTCAATGCCAGGGTCTTAAGAAATATTGTAAAATGCAAAGCTTTATTTTTGTTTGCAAAGCAGCAAAGACCTGATTTTGTTTTTTTTTTTCAAGAGTCACACTGGTCTCAGTGAAGCAGGACCCTGGAGGTCTCAGTGGGGCGATGATCTGTGGCTGCACATGGATCTGAACACTGGCCTGGTGTTGCCACATTCTCTCTGTGACACAAGAGCTCATATCCTTTATCAAGTTATTAACATTAATAATTTCACTTTCATTATTATTAACATTTATGGTTATAATTCTAAGGCTGATAATGACAATAATCTTCAAATGTTAGAGAATCAGATTCAGCACACCCTTAACAACCATCTAAATTCTGGTATAGCAGTAGGAGGGATTTCAACATGATCCTTGCTCATAATATGGATTGTTGGCCTCCAACATCCTTCATTTAAAGATATTCATGCAAAGATTTAATTTGACATATGGAGAAATAACAATCCTAATTGAAATGCCTTCACTTGGCATAAATGAAATGCCACCAGACATTCACGTTTGGACTTTTGCCTAATTTCCCAAAACATGAACACTGGCAAAATATCAGTTCATATTATTATTATTATTAACGCCATCAACAGATCATAATGCAGTCTCTTTTACTATTCCTCTATGTACTACGAAGAATAAGACAGGCAGGAGCACTAACTGGAGGCTTGGTAATTCTTTATTACAGCATGAGGTAGTTAAAATAGACATTGGTAAACTAATGCTTATGGAACAAAGTGAAATCTGAAAATTATTTGGTAGCAACTGGGAATTATTTAAATTCAAGGTGAGCCAATACTTGACAAGATGTGGCAGTGTCCTAGCAGAAATTAGATTAGATTAGAAGAAGAAATGGTGGTTTTTAAAATACCTGCTCTGTTACAGAGGAGGAAAGACAAGAGTGAACTTCAGAACAGATGAAGCTGAATGAAATATATTCAAATCAAGCAAAAGGTGCCTTTGTAAGATCACAAAAAAGAAGGACTGAAGAGGAAGTCAGTGCAATCCAGCAACTTCATGTGGAAGGCATGGTAACAGATGATTCATAAAGAGCTGCTGATTATTGCTCCAATTTCTATAGTAATCAATATGATTCGAAGTCCTGTCAGCAATCGACTGCGCTTTCGGATTCCCTTAACAATATCGCCCAAATTACTCAGGACAGCAGGAAGCTGTGTGATGGAAATATAACCGTACAGGAAGCCACATATGCAAGGAAACGGCTCAAAACTAACAGATCTGCTGAATTTGATCAGGCTTTTGCAAAACCTTTATCTCCCGTCCTCCTTCAAGTTTTCTTACAAAGTATTGAAAAAGAAACTCTCTCCCCTTCACTGACACAAGATTTGATCA
The DNA here is from genome assembly GCF_046630095.1 of Trachinotus anak. NCBI lineage: Eukaryota > Metazoa > Chordata > Actinopteri > Carangiformes > Carangidae > Trachinotus > Trachinotus anak. The sequence continues at coordinate 447,817 of NW_027273860.1, read as the reverse complement.
CTTTAATTCTTCTTTTTATTGATAATTCGTGACCTATTTCCTTATTGAATAGTGACTACAAAATCTTTGTCTCAATAATTGCCAAACATTAAAAATGTATTGGATTCAATTATTGACAAAGTTCAGTCAGGCTTTATCAAGAGAAGGCACAACTTTAATAACACTGATCTTGTTTTAGATGTAATTAATTCTTCATTTTTATGTTCTGATGATAGTTTCATTTTTTCTGGACTTCTATAAAGCTTCTGACACTGTAGAACATAATTTCATATTTTCGGTTTATGTGACTTTTTCTGTAAAGCTGTGAAAACGATGCACACCAGTGGTAATAGTTACATCAATTTGAAAAATGGTTCATCACTGAGGTTTGAATTAAAACGTGGCATCCACTGCAGGCAGAGAAAGTTTATTCAGTCAACTTGCTGACGACACTACCTGATTTTTTAAGAGATTCTAGTCAAGTACCCACTGCTGTTTAAACACCAGAATCGTTTCTGTAGCATCCGGACAAATGTGAGCTTTTTTCTATTAAAGACTTTACTACATCTCATGCCTGTAATATACCAGTGAAAGAAAAGGTGACTTATTTAGGAATTTCTATCATGAAAAATGAAGAAGCAAGATACTGGAAACTTCAACATAATTACTGAAAAAAAAATCAAAGAAAAGAGATTTGTCTTTAAAAGGATGAGAGTTTCTGTCGAAGTCTGAGGGTTTGTCCCGCCTCAAGTCTGCAGCTCTCCCTTTGTCAACAGAAGAATTTGTAATATAATTGATAAGTTACTCTGATGTGGTACTGGGCGATATGGTTAAAAATTTTACTAATTTAGCTTCTGTCTCAGTTGTTGGAACCATGGATGTATTAGAGGACCTTGTCTTGTAATACACCGTTAGAGGACCTTGTCTTGTAATACACCGTTAGAGACCTTGTCTTGTAATACACCGTTAGAGACCTTGTCTTGTAATACACCGTTAGAGGACCTTGTCTTGTAATACACCGTTAGAGGACCTTGTCTTATAATACACCGTTAGAGGACCTTGTCTTGTAATACACCGTTAGAGACCTTGTCTTGTAATACACCGTTAGAGACCTTGTCTTGTAATACACCGTTAGAGACCTTGTCTTGTAATACACCGTTAGAGACCTTGTCCTGTAATACACCGTTAGAGACCTTGTCTTGTAATACACCGTTAGAGACCTTGTCCTGTAATACACCGTTAGAGACCTTGTCCTGTAATACACCGTTAGAGGACCTTGTCTTGTAATACACCGTTAGAGGACCTTGTCTTGTAATACACCGTTAGAGACCTTGTCTTGTAATACACCGTTAGAGGACCTTGTCTTGTAATACACCGTTAGAGACCTTGTCTTGTAATACACCGTTAGAGACCTTGTCCTGTAATACACCGTTAGAGACCTTGTCTTGTAATACACCGTTAGAGACCTTGTCCTGTAATACACCGTTAGAGACATTGTCCTGTAATACACCGTTAGAGGACATTGTCTTGTAATACACCGTTAGAGACCTTGTCTTGTAATACACCGTTAGAGACCTTGTCTTATAATACACCGTTAGAGACATTGTCTTGTAATACACCGTTAGAGGACCTTGTCTTGTAATACACCGTTAGAGGACCTTGTCTTGTAATACACCGTTAGAGACCTTGTCCTGTAATACACCGTTAGAGACCTTGTCTTGTAATACACCGTTAGAGACCTTGTCCTGTAATACACCGTTAGAGACCTTGTCTTGTAATACACCGTTAGAGACCTTGTCCTGTAATACACCGTTAGAGACCTTGTCCTGTAATACACCGTTAGAGACATTGTCTTGTAATACACCGTTAGAGGACATTGTCTTGTAATACACCGTTAGAGACATTGTCCTGTAATACACCGTTAGAGACATTGTCTTATAATACACCGTTAGAGGACATTGTCTTGTAATACACCGTTAGAGGACATTGTCTTGTAATACACCGTTAGAGACATTGTCCTGTAATACACCGTTAGAGGACATTGTCTTGTAATACACCGTTAGAGACCTTGTCTTGTAATACACCGTTAGAGGACCTTGTCTTGTAATACACCGTTAGAGGACATTGTCTTGTAATACACCGTTAGAGACATTGTCTTGTAATACACCGTTAGAGACCTTGTCTTGTAATACACCGTTAGAGGACATTGTCCTGTAATACACCGTTAGAGACCTTGTCCTGTAATACACCGTTAGAGACCTTGTCTTGTAATACACCGTTAGAGGACATTGTCTTGTAATACACCGTTAGAGACCTTGTCTTGTAATACACCGTTAGAGACCTTGTCCTGTAATACACCGTTAGAGACCTTGTCTTGTAATACACCGTTAGAGACATTGTCTTGTAATACACCGTTAGAGGACATTGTCTTGTAATACACCGTTAGAGGACATTGTCTTGTAATACACCGTTAGAGACATTGTCCTGTAATACACCGTTAGAGGACATTGTCTTGTAATACACCGTTAGAGACCTTGTCTTGTAATACACCGTTAGAGACCTTGTCTTGTAATACACCGTTAGAGGACCTTGTCTTGTAATACACCGTTAGAGGACATTGTCTTGTAATACACCGTTAGAGGACATTGTCTTGTAATACACCGTTAGAGACATTGTCTTGTAATACACCGTTAGAGGACATTGTCTTGTAATACACCGTTAGAGGACATTGTCTTGTAATACACCGTTAGAGACCTTGTCTTGTAATACACCGTTAGAGGACATTGTCTTGTAATACACCGTTAGAGGACATTGTCCTGTAATACACCGTTAGAGACCTTGTCCTGTAATACACCGTTAGAGACCTTGTCTTGTAATACACCGTTAGAGGACATTGTCTTGTAATACACCGTTAGAGACCTTGTCTTGTAATACACCGTTAGAGGACCTTGTCTTGTAATACACCGTTAGAGGACATTGTCTTGTAATACACCGTTAGAGGACCTTGTCCTGTAATACACCGTTAGAGACCTTGTCTTGTAATACACCGTTAGAGGACCTTGTCTTGTAATACACCGTTAGAGGACATTGTCTTGTAATACACCGTTAGAGGACCTTGTCTTGTAATACACCGTTAGAGGACATTGTCTTGTAATACACCGTTAGAGGACCTTGTCCTGTAATACACCGTTAGAGACCTTGTCTTGTAATACACCGTTAGAGACCTTGTCCTGTAATACACGGTTAGAGGACATTGTCTTGTAATACACCGTTAGAGGACATTGTCTTGTAATACACCGTTAGAGGACCTTGTCCTGTAATACACCGTTAGAGACCTTGTCCTGTAATACACCGTTAGAGGACATTGTCTTGTAATACACCGTTAGAGACCTTGTCTTGTAATACACCGTTAGAGACCTTGTCTTGTAATACACCGTTAGAGACCTTGTCCTGTAATACACCGTTAGAGGACCATGTCCTGTAATACACCGTTAGAGACCTTGTCTTGTAATACACCGTTAGAGGACATTGTCTTGTAATACACCGTTAGAGACCTTGTCCTGTAATACACCGTTAGAGGACATTGTCTTGTAATACACCGTTAGAGACCTTGTCTTGTAATACACCGTTAGAGACCTTGTCTTGTAATACACCGTTAGAGGACATTGTCTTGTAATACACCGTTAGAGACCTTGTCCTGTAATACACCGTTAGAGGACATTGTCTTGTAATACACCGTTAGAGACCTTGTCCTGTAATACACCGTTAGAGGACATTGTCTTGTAATACACCGTTAGAGACCTTGTCCTGTAATACACCGTTAGAGGACATTGTCTTGTAATACACCGTTAGAGACCTTGTCTTGTAATACACCGTTAGAGACCTTGTCTTGTAATACACCGTTAGAGGACATTGTCTTGTAATACACCGTTAGAGACATTGTCTTGTAATACACCGTTAGAGGACATTGTCTTGTAATACACCGTTAGAGACCTTGTCCTGTAATACACCGTTAGAGGACATTGTCTTGTAATACACCGTTAGAGGACATTGTCTTGTAATACACCGTTAGAGACCTTGTCCTGTAATACACCGTTAGAGGACATTGTCTTGTAATACACCGTTAGAGACCTTGTCTTGTAATACACCGTTAGAGACCTTGTCTTGTAATACACCGTTAGAGGACATTGTCTTGTAATACACCGTTAGAGACCTTGTCTTGTAATACACCGTTAGAGGACATTGTCTTGTAATACACCGTTAGAGACCTTGTCCTGTAATACACCGTTAGAGGACATTGTCTTGTAATACACCGTTAGAGACCTTGTCTTGTAATACACCGTTAGAGACCTTGTCCTGTAATACACCGTTAGAGGACATTGTCTTGTAATACACCGTTAGAGACCTTGTCCTGTAATACACCGTTAGAGGACCATGTCCTGTAATACACCGTTAGAGACCTTGTCTTGTAATACACCGTTAGAGGACATTGTCTTGTAATACACCGTTAGAGACCTTGTCCTGTAATACACCGTTAGAGGACATTGTCTTGTAATACACCGTTAGAGACCTTGTCTTGTAATACACCGTTAGAGGACATTGTCTTGTAATACACCGTTAGAGACCTTGTCTTGTAATACACCGTTAGAGACCTTGTCTTGTAATACACCGTTAGAGGACATTGTCTTGTAATACACCGTTAGAGACCTTGTCCTGTAATACACCGTTAGAGGACATTGTCTTGTAATACACCGTTAGAGACCTTGTCCTGTAATACACCGTTAGAGACCTTGTCCTGTAATACACCGTTAGAGGACATTGTCCTGTAATACACCGTTAGAGACCTTGTCCTGTAATACACCGTTAGAGGACCTTGTCCTGTAATACACCGTTAGAGGACCTTGTCCTGTAATACACCGTTAGAGACCTTGTCCTGTAATACACCGTTAGAGACATTGTCTTGTAATACACCGTTAGAGACCTTGTCCTGTAATACACCGTTAGAGGACATTGTCTTGTAATACACCGTTAGAGACCTTGTCTTGTAATACACCGTTAGAGGACCATGTCCTGTAATACACCGTTAGAGACCTTGTCCTGTAATACACCGTTAGAGACCTTGTCTTGTAATACACCGTTAGAGACCTTGTCTTGTAATACACCGTTAGAGGACATTGTCTTGTAATACACCGTTAGAGGACATTGTCTTGTAATACACCGTTAGAGACCTTGTCTTGTAATACACCGTTAGAGACCTTGTCCTGTAATACACCGTTAGAGGACATTGTCCTGTAATACATCCATGGTTGGAACAGGTTTGTTGTTCTGCCACTTCTGGTTTTAACAGCACGGGGTCTGTTGCAGGTCAGATGATGTGACTGAAGCATGACACCTGACTTCTGATCATACAGCCCTGGACTGAGGTCACGTGACCTTCTCTCTGTGCCACGGCTCACGCAGGCTCGGCTCGGCTCGGCCCGGCCCGGCCCGGCCCGGCCCGGCCCGGCTCGGCTCGGCTCGGATGAATGATGATGCATCCACCGTAATTATGAAAAAAAATCGGTATCGGCGATCGTGGCGCTGCATTTACCGGATCGATACCAAACCACTGGCCGGAGGAGCTCAGACATGAAGGCGCGTCCGGATGAACCGGAGCCGGACGCGGCGCTGACGGAGGCCGAGCAAACGGCGGGTCTCTGAGCCGCCTCTGCGCCTCTTTGCTCGGTCGCTTTGACGCGAGTCGTGGTAGAAGCGACATGGAAGCAACTCACCAACTTCTTCCGCACAACAAACTTCACACTTCCTCAACAGCGTTCGTTGTTCCCGCCGCGGCTTCCGTCAGAGTGGGCGGGGCTTCTCCCTACAGCTGCTGACATCCCAGATGTTGCGTTCCTGCCACCTACAGTTTTATCCTCCCTCAGCACCGGGTCGTCTCAGACGCAGTCATTTCCTTCCTTCAACGCTGACTCCGCAGTCTTGTTCATTTTTAACACTAGAAACACAACACAAGGCTCAAATTTAGTAACAAGAGAAACAAACAGATGAAACTTGGCTGATAACAGAAGGTTACACAGAAAAAACATCTACATTTATGAAACCCAACAATACGTCCTCAAAACGAAGTTAAAAACATCTTAGATGTGGTCCATGGAGGAGTTTCATCAATGTTACATCAATGTCCGTCTTGAATCTTATTTTTTAAAAATGACTCCACATTTTTAATGAGACACAAGTAAGCTTCACAATAAAAGCCAGTTGAAGAGTGTTATTGTGAAGCAACATTAGCAGTAAATGAATCCAGCTGTGATCCAGCTGCAGGAGAGTGCGTCTCCGACCAACACTGGGCCAAGCCACAAACACACACAGTAATAATGACGAGCTGCTGTTTGTTCAAGATGTAAAATATTTTATTTTCTGTAAATGATTCTAAATCAGTTTCCACATTTATCCCAAAAACAAACATCATCATCATCATCATCATCACACTCTGTTTATGTCCAATAATAAAAAACAAAACAGCAAAAACAGGCTTCATGTCGTCTATCTGTACACGTCCTGATAAAACCTCATATGTACATGGCAGCAGGACTCTGAACTCAACACAAAGTGACGGAGGAAAACAAACAAACAAAATAAAAAACGCACACTGACGCCTGCAGCCAAAAAAAACTAAGAAACTGAAGTCTGATGAAGGCCGCAGTGACACCTGCCCGACTGTTCACAGTCTTTGTCCAATCAGAACGCACCGCCTCCACTGTCGGGACAGGAAACAGAAACAGTGAAACTTTATTTAAAACGCAAACTGAGGAGCGCTCTGATCGGCAGGTGATGAAGGTGAGGATGAGGATGTTAAGGTAGCTCACGGTGGAGTGATTTCTAAACTTTCTGTTTTCTTAATTTATGGTACAGATATTTACACGCTGGGACTCCGGACCTTGAACTCATCGAGGATTTAGAAAATAGCTTCATTCAGTAATAAATACAAAAAGAAAAAAATCTCTTATTTTACAGGAAATTAACAAAACACAGGAGGGAGGAGGAGGAAGAAAGCGACTCATGGAATCAAGTATGTTTCTCTGGAAATTAGTTTTTTTTAGTTTTCTGTTTTTTTTTTAGTGCAAGTTCATTAATAAACCTCCCTTTGACGACACATTCTGTTATTTCAGTGGCGTTTACTCACATTTACATCTGTGCTTCACTTTACACACAATGTACACAGAGGACCAGCCTCTTCATTAGCCCCGCCCCCTCACCTGCCAATCACCTGACCATATGTATAACTGCCCACCCCGATATATATAACCCCCCCATCATTATTATCTCTGATCAAACCTGTGTTGATCAGTTTCATTATTAGATTTACTTCTGATATGAAGTTGAGCCCCGCCCACAGAGAAGTGGGCGATCGACATCCAGCTTCAGCACCAAGAAAAGAGAGAGAGAGAGCTGCCTCTGTGTGTGTGTGTGTGTGTGTGTGTGCGTGTGCGTGTGTTCAGTTCATCCATTTGCGGCAGTTGACGGCACCACAGTGACACGGGATCTTATGTTGATCGTCCTCCAGGTCAAACTTGTAGTCGTAACACAGCTGGGGGGGGGGGGGGAGAGACAGAGAGAGATATCAATAAGAGGAAAATGTTCACCAATATAATTGATTGGTGTATTGATCTGTTAATCCTCAGACTCAGCTTCACTGTGACTTCATCAGTTTCTACAGTTTAATTCAACTTGAGACTTTTATTGTGAAATTCAATCATTTTCCTGCTAAAACAAACAGTGGCCAAACGACCACAAAGACACACAAACACCAGCCTGGAGTCCTGGCCCCAGAGGTGGACTCTTACTTTGACATATGATCTGATTCAGGTGTGTGGCGCAGGTCGCCTCTTTAACTGTTTCTACATGTGGATAATTCACATTAAAGTTCAGTCTGCTCACAGAGCAGTTAACAGCTGTGAACAGCTGGCTGCAGCTGGACTGATGATTAACCACAGAAACTACTGAGAACACTGAGTGGGCGTGTCCTCTGATGGACTGAGGGGCGCTACCTCTTCTCCTCTCTGGATGCGTCTGCAGGAGCTGATGATGATCTTGTTCTCCTTCTCCACAGTCACCACCTCTGTGATGCAGTTGGGAGCACACGAGTGGTTGATGTACCTGTCAATCACAGACAGAGGGCGGGCTCATCTATAGCTGAAAAGACTAATCAATAAATAACCAACAACCAAACTGGTCTGAACCAGTTCGTCCCATGGACAGAGTCAGGTTACAGTTCATGATCAACCACCAATCATCATGTGACTGAACCTCAGGTGAGCTGACTCCGCCCACTGATGAAGACTGTGACAGCTGTGGTTGAAAGTGAGTAAGTGGCCCTTTAAGTTTAGGTCACTGTCAGAACCAGTTTAAACTGGACTCACCTGGCAGGTCCTCCAGTGATGGTGGCGTCGATGACATAGTCATTGTCGATGCGAAACATGTACACACCACGGTTCTACACACACACACACACACACACACACACACACACACACCAGTTTTTATCTTTTCTTTTCTCTGTATTTATTTAAGAGTGTGTGAGTGAGAGAGTGTGTGTGTGTGTGTGTGTGTGTGTGTGTGTTACCTGTGACTCATACAGCCTCTCCTTGCGATTGGCCACTTCACTCCTGATGATGGTGCCGATGTACTCAATGACCATGGTGCATTTCTCAATGTCTCTGGCAGCGTACAGACCCAGACCCTGAACACACACACACACACACACACACACACACAGTTAGTCAGTGACCTGTCCATCAGTCAGTCCTTGTCTTCATCCTGGGGTCCAGGTGTCTCACCTGGATGCGGGAGCGGGCCAGGTACACGTTGCTCTTCCACTCGGCCTTCATGCGTCGATACTGTGACGACTTGGAGTGGCGTCCCTGGTGAGCTCCAGCCACAGACTCACCTGGAGAGAGAGAGATGACGCCAGGAACGAGGCCCACGATGGAGCCCACGGAGCCCTGACACCTGGGAGCGATGCTGGTCAGCAGGTACGTTCTGCCACACACAGAGACAGAGCAGACACAGGTTTATCATCCAGCCCACCGCTGAGCCTGGTCCAGCTGAGTCTGATCCAGTTCCCTCTGTTTTCCCTGACAGGTGTGGTTCAGCCTCGTCTCTACCCTCAAGCTCCTGCTGTGTTACTATGACACCAACATCATCTCAGGATATCAACGAGACAAAGTCTGATTAATCAATTATCACCCCACTAATGGATCAATCAACTGATCGCTGAGGCTCCAGTGAGATTACCTCTTGGCCTGGGAGGCTTTGGGTTCAGAGCGGGCGGAGCCTGACGGGTTGAAGGCCAGAGGCCACTCCATGAGAGGATTCCTGCCGTAACGAAAGGTGTAACGCTCACAGACCTCCACACCTGGCAGCTGCACACACACACACACACACACACACACACACACACACACACACACACACAGAGGGTTAGTCTGAGTCTGGATTTAGTATCTGAATGTGTGTGTGTGTGTTTCTCACGTACAGACTCGATGATCCTGGTCACTGCAGATGTGGTCAGACCAAACAGATCTTCTCCTTTCAGGTAAACTGGGAAGAGCTTCAGAGTCCCACTGGAGGATCTCATCTGTGATACTGGTCCCAGTATCTGGTCCCACACAGCTACACACACACACACACACACACACACACACACACACACACACACACACACACACACACACACACACACACACACAACACACACAAACACACACAGATGAAATCAGTATTGTATTTACAGCTCTACCCTGGTTTTGGATAGAAAACAGACTCACCTGGCTTCACATGGACTTTTTTTAGGTGTCCTGCCTTTGTTGTATTTATATATAATGTGTATATTTAATTGTCTGGTCATTGCTGTGACCTGAAGCGTAAAACCAACAGTTCTTGTGCAGTAGTGACAACATTAGGTTGAAGGACGAGCTGTTCCAGCCCTGCAGCTGAATGAAACCTGGATCGTCAGTGTTTTAGGTTCAAAGTGCAGCCCCTGAAACGTCCTCCAGCTCTGATCCTATGAACAGCTGCTGAGTCTCTGATAGTTCCACTTCCTGTTTTTACAGGTAACATTACACCTGGCCATGTTTTACCTTTAGGTGTCCGTCCGGTCAGTATGAGGTCATCGTGTCCCTTCTCCACCACCTTCACTTTGAACAGCGGCTGACCCTCCTTCTCCTCGATGTAGCACATGTACTTACAGCGTCTGCAGGAACACAACCATGACGATTTATTATTGGTCCTTCTGTGTTTTTCCTGCGTCTATTGAGGGAGCAGTGACTCAGTGGGAGTTTACCTGCTGCTGTGGCGCATGCTCCAATAGATGCGGTTGGCATGGTAACCAACGGGGAAGATGGCAGTCTGGTTGTGGAAAGCCTTCATCTGATGAGGGAGGAGCCTGCCGACAGCACGGAACAGCAGGCTGCCGACCCGGAAGGTGTGCTGCCGCTCGCCGCGCTGCACCACGGCGGCGATCTGCCGTGCCTCGTCCCGCTGCACGTACACACGCCGAAACACAGCAAAGCAGTGCAGCTCCGAGTCGTACGGGTCAGAGGCCACCGCCACTGGGTCAGGGGTGGGGCCTGGAGTGGAGGAGGGGGAGCCGCTGGAAGACCTGTCCCCACTGAGAGGAACCATCCTGGGCTTATGGAGGTGGCAGAGCATTGTCTTATCCTGGAGGAGCAGAGCAGAGACAGTGTGATGGAGCCCGAACCCAAATGTGTGTGTGTGTGTGTTTCTGATGTGTGCAGCTACACTCAAGTGAAAATGTGTGTTTGTGTGTCCAACTTAAACCGTTTGTCTCCCTGTGCAGTGATGCAAACTGAAAGGTGTCATGGTTACTGACAAACACTGTAAAACACTTCAGAAAAGATTTACAACATTCTGTGATACCTCGAAGAAGGTGCAGTGGGCCTGCAGTGTTTTACAGTGCGTTACCTTGAAGAAGGTGCAGTGGGCCTGCAGTGCGCAGGTGAAGTGGTAGGTGTTGGTGCAGCGAAGGCGGTTGCAGCCGCTCGTGGCTCCGGTCTGCTGACAGTGAGCGCAGCGCAGAGTCAGACCTCGTCTCAGAGCTGGTTCCACGTTGATCAGAGCGCCGGCCTGTGTCTCGTACACCTCACTGGACCACAGAGCACAGTTCAGGTGGACCTGAGACACGGTGACAGACAGGTCGTTAACTGAGACTCAGCCTGGAAGCCAGTAAATGAGTAGAGCCCAGTCCACCAGACTCACCCACAGGTCCAGGTCCAGGTTCAGGAGTCTGGCCGGTCCGTCTGTCTGTCCATCTCCCTGCTGGTGACAGAAGCAGCACCTTCGCTGGTCTTTGGGTAATGGGTCAGGACGAAGACACACCCCCAACTTCTTCAACAGTATGTCCACTTCCTCGTCCGTTGGCATGGCAACTGCCTCGTTAGGGATGCAAGGACCCCTGGGTAAAAAGAGACAGGCAATGATAAACAGCTAACCACCTCAGTGTGGTGCTAACCAGCTAACTAGTTCGGAGTGACGCTAACCGGCTGAGTGTGATGCTGACGCTCCAGCGTCTCCAGCGAGAACTCTTCATCCTCTTCCCATGCCAAGACAAGTCCTCTACACCTGGGACCGCCCGGGGGCGGGGCTTCAACTTCACCTTCACCTACAAACCAATTGGAGTCAGTCAACCGTTGAATCAATCACCCAGCTGATATTACCTTTGATCATTCAGTCAGACGCCACACCCACCTTCAGGCTGTCCATGCGGGGCCTGGTCTTCATGGTGATGGCGGAGGCGGGAGGGAAGGAGAGTGTCGGGGAGGTGGGGGGGGGAGTGGGGAGAGGTGAGGGGGGGTTGTGGGGGAGGGAGTGAACAGCGATGGAGGACATGTTGTTGGTGTACTGGTGCTGCACTCTGCTGGGAGGGGGGCGCTCAGAGCCGGACAGCAGGACGGGGATCGCAGACTGAGGATGAACAGAGAGACAGACATGATGATGTCATCACCTGCTCACTTTGACATGAGTCAGAGGACGAATTTAAACATCCTGATCACCACACTCCTGATCAATAACCAATAACCTGATGTCATCTCCCACCTTGTTTGCAGCTGTTCTGCTCTGTAGGTCAGACGTGTGGAGGGCAGAGCAGTTTGGACTGCAGAACACCAGGCTGGGTCCAGGTCTGGACTGACCCTCCTGTAACACACACACAGTGACCTCCTGTCCGACTCGGTAGTTTTACCTTCTGTCAGAGTGGTCTGCTGAGTCTCACCTGTTTGAGCTCTTTGATGACGCGAACCCCGTTTCCCAGCAGCACCTTGCAGTAGCTGCAACACTGAGGCCTGGCAGTGGAGCCGCCATGTTGGCTGTAGTCCATCCTGACACCTGGAGGGAAAGAGAGGATACAGAGAGCTGTCAATCACAGCTGAGAGGAGGCGGCAACAGAAACAACAGAGAAACAGACGAGTGTGTGTACGCACCTGAGTTCCCAGCAGCAGGTGGAGGTCTCTGCTGTCTGCTGCCTGCTGCCCCCTGCACACAACAAACATCATCATCATCATCATCATCATCATCATCATCATCATCGGTTCAGTGGGCAGCTCAGAACTATGAAGACTCCTGTCTGATCATCAGCATTACATCAAATTTTATCAAAACCATGATCCTGTCATCAGTGTGATCACTTGAGTGGGCGGGGCTCCTACCTGTGTCAGCGGCACTCTCACTCCAGCCAACAGGGCCAGAGAGCTGCGCTCTGGGCCTGCCGGTCGGCTCAGCTGGTAATCGACGGGGACGGGGACCCGCAGCAGCTCCGCCACCGCCGCCATCACACCAGCAACGTTCTGGAAACACAGTGATGTCATCAGGAGGATTCAACATCACAGGCTTTCAGCTACACCGTCGTCAGTGCATCTTTAGCTCCAGTGAGTGTGACATCAGCACACAGATGTGACATCAGAATAAACATGACGACATGATTTGGAGCCAAAGCTTTGACCAGGTGGAGGATGACAACCACATCAGTCCCAGTTATCTCACATAACCGCTGCTGAGCGCAGGCCAAGTCACGACTTACATTATTATAATATATATGTGACAATAAACAGTTAACACAGGAAACATAGAACATGTGCGACTGTGACTGAAAGAAAATAAGATAATAATTACATCATCAATATGATTAAGAATGAGCACCCTCCCACCCCTCCTTTCTTTCCATGAGTCTGCAGCAGAGACAACAGGTGTTTACCTGAGCTGCCACAGGGTTCAGGGTTATCGCTATGGTAACCAGGTCTGTGTTAGAGCAGGAGGGAGGACCCTGGTGGTTAGGCTCCGCCTTCACTTCCTGTTTCACTGCAGAGCCTGGAGACACACACACACGCAGAATGAGAAGTGTGTTGTTGTGTTACCTCTAACAAGCACACACAGGCGAGTGCGTTGACACAGACAGACACAATCTGACCCGAGTGTGTCAACACTGTAACAGCAGCTCAAACAACAGCCTGACACACTGAGTCTTCAGAGTCGTGTTTGTGTTTGTGCCTCAGTAACTAACATGATGCCTGACAGTGGATTAAATGAACGGGATCCTGCTACAGACACAGCTGATGCTCAGGGACCTGGTTCAGGTCTGATCCTGGTCAGATCTGCAGCCTTCTCACATTGCTAATGACTGACCTTTTCCCCAGGCGCAGGGCATGATGGGTATTGTGGGCGAGGGGCAGGGCGAGGGCGGCTCCAGCTTGATGAAGGAGACGTCAGGGTACCTGCTGACCTCCATGTCCGCCACGCTCTCCGGAGACGACGACGGGATGAAGCCGTCCGGGCTGTCACGCTCTGACGAGTCCTGGATCCTGAGGAGGAAAACACATGAAGAAGATGAGTCAGAGGTCGCTGGTGTAATGACATCACTGTGTAAAGACAGTGTGTGACTCTCAGTTTAATGTTTGTGTCTCATTTATTCTGTGTAAATTAAGTTTAAAAAGCAGATTTGAACTTGACTCCTAAGGTGATGTTGGTGGACAGAGTTTACCTGAGCTCCTCCTGGTTGTTGTGAGGCGGGGTCGGCAGAGAAGCTGGGACATCTACTGTCTTGGAGGCATGGTTCAAAGTCAGAAGCTCCTCCCCTTTCTGCTTCACACCTTTCACTGTGAAAAACACCTGTGTTATGTTTGTGTGACACGACGAGGACAAAAGTATGTTGACAGCTGAACATCTGTGACTAACGTGACCATCGTCATTAACTGTGCTGCTCTAACAGACTGTTCTGGTTCAGGCTTTGCAGCAGATCCTGGACCAGCTGCAGGGATTTGACCCTGATGTGTTCTGGAGCACAGTCAGACCTGCAGACGACATGTGAGGGTAGTCCCCCTCCCTTACCTTCCTGCTCCATCATCTCCTTCCTGGACAGCTCCTCCGTCGTGGCAAAGCCGTTCACTAGCTTCTGCCTGGCAACAGGTGGAGGTGTGGGGGGCAGGGAGGCTGGAGGTGTCGGGGGGTTACTGAGGTTATTCTGCTGGGGGGAGGGGGGAGATGTTAAATTATTTTTTATTCAGGTGAATCAGAGTGATAGAAGACAGTTCAACATCTGTATGGCTGAGGCTGCAGCAGTACTGTAGTAGTTCTGTAGTAATACTGAAGTAGTACCTTGTATATGAGCTGGGAGTAGTAGTCGGTGACTCCGTCCAGGCAGGCGTTACCGAAGGAGCCCGTCAGTCTGGAGTCTCTGCCCAGTGAGGAGCTGCCGTATGGGGGGAATAGACTCAGATCCACCCCCAGAACTGGCTCCATGAGTGGCAGCACTGACAGCTGGGGGGAGGGGGGAGTAAACCATAATCAATACAGAGAAGTAGCTGTCTGTAATGATAACTGATTGCTCTGAATATGTTAAACCCTTTCTATGATGACTATTACTTCCTGTACATGTTGTCCACCCCATGACCTCAGGTTGGTTCTTTCTCCTTTTCTGTCTAGTTTATCTTTCCTTTTTGCTTTAAGTTGTACAATATGAAAACAAAAAATAATAATAACTGAGACTGGAGATGAGAGGAGAAGGCGGAGGTACTGAGAGGAAACGTCAATCATCCTTTGATCAATAGAAGATTATTGTCAATTATTTAACAATCGACTCATTGATTGAACAAACCTGAGCTTGTGTCTCTGTGACTCAGTCTCTTCAACAAACTTTTACACTGTTTTATGAACTAATCACAAATAACTGTCGACGACAACCTAAGAGTTCAGGTTCAGTGTGAGGAGAAACGATCTCAGGCTGAGGGAGAGAGGAAGGTAAGAAAGGAAGGAAGGAAGGAAGGAAGGACTGAGGTTATCAGGTTAGTTAATAAACACACAGGAAACAAGGAGCAGCAGAGAGGAGGACCAGAGAGGTGGTGCTGGTCTACCTGTCTGAGGTGTGTCATCAGCGGGTCAGAAGTGGAGGAGGAGTGAAGCGTCTTCTCCTCCTCCTCCTTCTTCCTCCTCTTGTATTTGGGAGGAGCTCTGTCCTTCTCAGGCCGGCCGAGTCTCTTACAGCGCTGAGTCTTCTTCCGGCCAGAGGAGTCCAGCAGGTCTGGACCTGGACTGTCCATCATCACCTGGAGGAGGACACAGGTGAAACCGCTGTAACAACTGTGATTCAAAACAAGAGGTTGAAGCCGAGGAAAACGTGACCGATCAGATGTGAGTCATGATCAAACTCAGCAGCAGATTAACACCATGTTGTTATGATGGTCAGAGTGTGTCTGTTGTTTGTGTGTTATTGTTGACACTGTGCAACAATAACACACTTCGTACATACATTCACACAACACCTCTCTGACTCACCACACAGACGCACAAACTTTCACCTGCTCTGTAATAAAAACCTTCATGTGAGATCAGTGTAAACCCACTCCTCACCACGTTGCTATGGGAACCTGGCCTATCCTCCTCCTCGGACCGGGCACTCTCGTTGGACAGCTGGCGGCGGGCAGTGGGCGTGGCCTGGCCGGTGGGTGACGGCGTGGAGGCCGGAGAGGTCTTGTCCTTCAGCAGGTGTCTGAGCAGCTCCTTCCCGCCATCTCCGTCTTTACCTCCCCCCTGAAGAGGAGATGGGGAGGAGAATCCCTCACCCCCACCTTCCTCCATCTTCACAACACCACCCCCACAGGCTCCCCCCTCTTCCCACTCCTCCTGCAGGGAAGACAAGGGCACAAAGTGAGACTCTGGGCTGACGACACCCTGCAGCACCAGGACAACAGAACTGTGATGATCACAACATCTGACCTTGACCTCCAGATGAGCTGCAAACAGGGGGCCTCTCTGACACTCCGTGCCCAGGACAGAGGCTCTCTGCAGGGCTGCAGCGCTGACAGACAGCTGCCTCTCCAACTCGGAGGATGGAGCCAGACCAGGAAATGACACGTCTGATTGGTCCACGCTACCCCGAGTGGGCGTGGAGCAGGAAGTGTCAGAGAGTGCTGGAGTGGGGGGGGCTGTCATGTCATCAGAGTGAGAGGACAGTGGCGTCCTGGCTCCCCCTCCTCCCATGGTGTCGTCTCCGTCCCTCTTCCTGCTCCTCTTCTTCTTTGGTTTGTCATCAGGGATGATGTCAGAGTAGAGCTGGACGAGGGAGGCGGGGCCTACAGAGGAGGAGCAGGAGAAGGATGGGGGGAGAGGTGTCGACGGAGAGGAAGGGGAGGAGTCGTGTCCAAATCGATGACCCTGAGCCCCAGGATGGGAGGGGGTCATTCCTGCAGTGCCTATCCCAGCTGGGCGCACCTGTCCTTGGGCTGAGGGCCCGGTGGGGCCTGGGAGCCTCAGTCTGGTCTGGAGGTTGGAAGGTGCTGCATCCATGGGGGGTCTGTGTTCGGGCAGGACCCTGCCCCGCTCTGCTGCAACACCAGGCTGCAGACCTGAAGCTGGGAGCGCTCCAGGGTGCAGGGGACCTGTGAAGCCCTGGTGGAGGCCCCCCTGCTGGGGGAATGGTCCCACCTGGCCCTGGTGTTGTGGTGGAGGTCTGGAGGCCGGGGGGGACTGGAGGAAATCCTGGGGCAGCTCAGAGCTAAAGAATGGCATCTGTGAGAGACCGTCCCCACCCGGGGAAGGTGCCGGCCCTGCAGGACCTCCAGGTCCAGATGTTTGCCCGACCCGAGCTCCAGGTTGGGGCATGGCTCCAGGACCCATGGAGGCTCCCAGGAGGCCTTGCTGCTCCAGCTCCAGTCTCTGCTGCAGGGCCCGCTGACGCTCCACCTGCAGGCAGAGGAGGGTGAGAGTAACCGCTGTGTGTGTGCTGCCGCTGGTCTGTGGGAGGCCGGGGCTGGGGTTTACCTCCTGCATGAGCTGGACCCGCTGCCTCTCCTGCTGCTCCCTCAGCCTCTCCCTCCGCTCCCTCTCCTGGAAACCTTCGCTGAATGGGTTGTTGTCGTCAAACTTCACCTGCAGGACATGGAGGCGGAGTCAGGTTCTCTACAGGACTGAATCGTTTCTTCAGTCATGTGACATCAGGTGTGATGAGACAGTAAGAGGTGTCTGTGTATAGTTTTTATTGACGAAGAATCAATTAACAGAATATTCAGCAGGGTAATTGATCTTGACAGTGATGATCAGCTGAATCTCTAGTAGAGATGATCAAAGACTGATCAAGCTGATTGATCAGGAAATCATCACTTTAAATTGATCTGAGTCAGAGCTTGATTTAATAAGCTTCACTAGAGATTAGTCTCATTGGCAGAAAAAATAATCATTAGCCATTTAGAGAATTGATTAGAGAATTGATTATTGATTGATTGATAAGTGTAGACCATGGTGGTTTGTCCAAGTTCAGGTTCTCACAGGAACCTCAACCTCTTTGGGTTTTGGACTAAAAACCTTGAGATAAATTCACAGACATTTCTCAGCGTTTTGACCGAACAACTGATTGACCGCTCGATCGATCAATAGTACACTTTAGGAACAGATTATTGGATAAAGATGATCAGTGGTTGCAGGTCATAGATGTGGTGTGTTGACGACGCATAAGGATCATCATCATCATCATCACTGCTCAGCAGAGATGAAGATCAGTCAGCTGTAGCAGTGAAACATCAGTAAACACCCATGTCGTTGCCCTGGTGGACTCCAGGTGTGTTACCTGAGGTGTGGGGGTGGCTCCGTCACCTGCTGCTCCATTGGGCCCTCCAGCGGGGCCCCTGGGGCCTGTATTGAAGCCTGCTGTTGGAGGGGCAAGGCTAGGCACCAAGACCTGGGGGGTCTGGGTGTGTGGGGAACCCTGGGGGGCATTAGGCAGGGTGGGGGGCATTTGAGGGGGCAGGTGAGGAGGCATCCTCTGTCCCATCACCCCTGGAGCCCCGCCCCCTGGGGTCCAACCAGAAGTGACGATAGGGACGCAGGCCGGGGTGGGGCCGCCCGGGTGGCCCTGCATGGGCGCCATGGGCTGGGAGAGCAGGGTCGGGGGGATGGGGGGCGTTCCTGCAGGCAGCATGGGGGGAGCAGCTGGTGGTTGCTGCTGCTGCAGAGCTCTCTGCTGCTGCTGCTTGGTCCTGTAGTCCTCGATCAGCTCTGCATGGTCCTTCTGCTGCTTCCGGATCTACACACACACACACACACACACACACACACACACACACACACTCTATCAGTGGTTCCACTGGTCTGAATGGTACAGCTGAGGTCTGTCTGCTGTATTTAGTACACTACTCTATGTTGTGTATGCAGGGTGTTGTGTTGTGTTGTGTGTTTGTGTTGTGAGTGTTGATTGTGAGAATTCACTGAGGTGGACACGACAGTCAGTCGATCACTGACTTCCTGTACAGCTCCATCATTCTCCTGTCTGTTTTGTTTTTCTGTAGGAAGCTGAGGCTATAACCAGGCCAGAATCCAGGTGTGTGTGTGTGTACCTGCTCCAGCTGTTTCTGGACCGCCCCCTGCTGCTCAGTGATGTAACGAAGCTGGGCGGCGTCCTCCTCTGCAAAAGCTCGGCCCGCCTTCTTGGCCGTTCTCTGCTTGGCCGACAGAGCTTTCTTGGTCTTGCGGTGGGCGGCGATCTGGTCCTCCAGGAGGCGCTGTTGCATCTGCAGGAGCTGCTGTGTCTCCCCCAGCCACTCCTCATACTGACGCCGCTGAGACTCGTCTGCAGGAAACAAGAGTTCATTTATCCGACCTCTGCCGCTCTGCAGCAAAGAGCCAGTGTCGGCTTCACCGTAAATCTCAGTTCATGACATCACAACTCGTCTGCAGCTAATCAGGGTCCAGGGTGACACGTCACAGTTTATTGATCACAGAAATCATCTTATATTAACTTTGTGCTGATACAAACCAAACATTTCCTGTTGCTGTACCACATTAAAAGCATTTCACTGGCAAACCCCAGTTAACTTTTATTACGAAGAAGTCACAGGAAATGCAATGTGTTTGTCAGTGAGCCCATAACCAGGGTCATTCTCAGGTCATGTGACAGAGGGTCAGCGATGAAGAGTCAGTAGCAGCGAGGTGTTCACAGACTCCCCGACGTCTTTATCACAACCACTGTTTGTTTTGCTGCCTGCGACCTGTAGTATTTAACCATCTCCTGTTACCATAGTAACTACAGGACTGAAACCTTCCACACTGACGCTTTCCGTCTTCATAAGTCTGAGTTGTTCTAGTTCTGTTTCATGAGGCTTTAACATCTGAATGAAGTTGTCTCTTATCTTTCTAACATCATATCATCATCATCACTGATTTAACTGACAGCAGCAGACAGGAAGTCCGAGAAGGCCGAGAGAATAAGAGACGGTTTATGAGTGGATACGTTCATCACAGGTCTGATAACTGATTGTTTTCCAATAGTTTTCTGATACTCACTCATGAAGCCCGGGCCAAAGCTGGGGGGGCTTGGCCGCACCAACTGAGGGTTCACCTTGGCGTCCTGAGAGAAGAGATGACAGTGAGGCCTCAGCAGACATGGGACACATCAGTTTTCCTGAGAGGAGGTTCTACATACCTGTCCAACAACCTGGGGGGGCTGAGGAGTCCCCTCCGGACCCGGGGCCCCTGGAGCTGGAGCCTGCTGGAACCTGACACTGACACACACACACAGAAACTTCTTGAGTTTAAACGTCGTCATCGATGTTCACAAAGCAGAGGAACAGTTGAGACACTTGTACCATTAAATGTTTGAAATGAAAGGTTTTCACTCATTTATCTGCATGAAAATATGAGTCAGTGAAAACACAAGTATTATTATCTTTATTTAAAATGTAACCTCTGGTTAATATGATGAGAAATGACCTAAAACATTTTAAGAGCCTTTTAATGGCCTTTGATCTCCATATAGTGAATGTCGTGATGATGATAATAATAATAATAATAATAATAATAATAATAATAATAATAATAATAATGAGGGGGGGCATCACTTGAATCTTCTAAGATGCTAAATGTTTTGAAACCTACACAGCGTTCACACAGCAGGGGGCGCCACAGATCTGTTTCTTATTACTGAGGAACCACAGTCAAATACAGGCTGAGTACAGCTGTTCTGTCCTCTTCCTCCTCCTCCTCATCTCTCATGTTGACAAAACTTCCTCTACAGCAAAATAAAACTATCTACCATCTGCTCCACCTGAGCCTTCAGGGGTCAGAGGTCAGAGGGTCTTACCTGTTGATGACCATGGGGCTCAGAGCCAGGCTGCCCTGGGTCATCACCTTGTTGATGCCCTTCAGAGCCACCATCTTAGCCTTCATGATGGGGTCAGAGATGGAGTCAAAGTCTGCTGGACCTGGACACACACACACACACACACACACACACACACACACACACACACACACACACACACACACACACACACACACACACACACAGAGCGTAAAACATTATAAACCAACAAAAGTAAAAGAAACTTGAAAAAGATCAAATCAACAAAATCATCAGGGTCCTGGTCTTACCCATGTTGGGGAACAGAGAGTCTGAGGTGGACCTCTGTCTGATCAGGGCCTGCATCTGTTTCTGCTGCTGCTGCTCCTGACGCTCCTGGTCCAGGAGGTCCTGCAGAAGGAGTGGCTGCTCCTCAAGGAGCAAAGGCCTGGCTTTGTTCTGGTTCTGGTTCTGGTTCTGCACCTGGTTCTGGTTCTGCACCTGGTTCTGGGGAAAGACGGCCTGGCCCTGTGTCTGGGTGGATGTCCCCGGGTGTGGAGGCTGAGTCTGAGGGTTGAGAACGAGGTGAGGTTGAGGGGGCTGAAGGGGCAGTGGGTGAGGGGGGGCGGGGGGGCCCTGAGGAGTCAGACTGGGGTGAGGAGACATGGGGAGACCCTGAGGGTGGGGGGTGAGGAGAGCTGAGGGGGAGGGACCAAAGGGTCTCTGCTGCTGCTGCTGCTGCTGGAAGACAGACTGTTGACCTGGAGACAAGAAGGAGACAGAGGAGGAGACAAGGAGACAGGAGGAGACTTTCTTGTTAAACTTCTGATGCTCATCAGCTCAATAAATACAGATCAATAATCTATCAATAAAGCAATCAATGAAGCAGAATGATCCATTTACCTGCAGACATGGGGGGTTGAACCCTGGGAGTCACATCCGACGACAGAGCCTGTTCTTGGGCCTGTAGTGCTGGCAGGGCCCCTGAACCAGCACCAGAGTCCTCCACCTTCTCCTGGAGGGAGGGAATGGGAGGGAGGAGGGAGAGGGGAGGAAGGAGGTTATTTATTGCTTTAATTTAATCTTCTTCTTGTATCAGATTATTGACAATCTTTCATTGTTATTGATTAGTACTAATAACTACAGCAGAGATGGTCCCACCTTAAGGAGGAGGGCAGAGGAGCCGGCTGCCTTGGCCCCAGGAGGTCCAGGAGGTCCAGATTGTGTTGTAAGGTGTAGCGCTGCGTCCCTGTCTTCTGTCTTGACGCCGTCCTTCACTTCCTGTTTCACCTGGCCCACCAGGTGGATGTGGCTGTCTGTCTTTCTGGCCCCAGTGGCTCCGTCCTTCCTCTCTCCTCCGTCCTTTTCCTCCACCGGCTCCAGGTCCAGCTCCTCGTTGAACATGTCCTTCTTGTCCTCCAGGTTGAGCTCGGGGTCGGCGTAGGCAATCAGGTCAAACTTCCCCGACAGCAGGAAGTCGTCGAGGTGGAGGTCGTTAGGACCCAGATCCAGGTCCTCTTTACCTGAAACAGATCCACATGAGTCAGCCTGGGCCCAGTTCATTTCCTTCCTGCTGTATGAAGGTCGCACACAGGTGAGTTTCCCTGTCAACAGCAGGTCTCCGAGCTTCCTGTCTCACTCATCAGTTCTCTTAAATCAACGAGCAGAGATACACAGATTAACAGGTTTTAGACCAGATCTCTCTTTAACAACAGGAGCTAAACCAGCGTATGTTGGTCAATACTGATCAGTAATGACATGGACGTACTCATCTATACTCATCCACTTTCATCAGAAAAATCTTTTTAAGGCCTTGAATTACTTAAATCAAATTCAAGTATCTGAACAAAGTCACAAACTTTATTTCCTCAGAAAGAAACTGAAACACAAAACAAAGCAACTCCTGCTCAGTTCTACATGGTGGGTGGTGCTAGAGCATAAACCTGGTCCCTGTAGTCTAAACCTGGTCCCTGGAGTCTAAACCTCCCCCTTCTGATCTGAACCTAAAGCTCTGAGTGTCGCCATGTGACTCGTTCGTTCATACCATCTTCAGGGTCGAGGTTCAGGTTGAGGTCCACCAGATCTTTCACTTCCACATCCTCCAGATCCTTCACGGCCGAGTCCTCCCCCTCCAGGTGCTCCTCTATCCCATCAGCCCCTGGGAGTGTTGAGTCGCCGCTCTGAATCAGAGTTGCTGTGTGGCCGAGGTGCTGCTGGTCCTGCTGGTTCAGCTGCTCCACGCCACCCGCCATCACCACCTGCTGGCCCAGAGGCGTCTCACCCATCCTGACCCCCTGACTGTGACCGGGCCTGACCAGAGACGGCTGGGGGTCTCTGTGGTGCAACAGATGGGCCTCAGGGTCTGGGGCAGCGGACAGAGGGAAGGGCAGCCTCAGGCGATTCTCAGGGGCACGGTGACGAAGCTCGATGTAGGGCTGTCCCATGATGCTGTGCTGCTGGATGGGGAGGGAACGTGGGAGGAAAGGCTGGGGGACACCTGAGGGGGACAGGTAGGTACATGGGGGGTGGGGTGGGGGGAAATGTGTCTTCATACAATTTTAATAATAAATGAATAATTAACACTTTTAGCCAGTGATGGAGGAAGAGTTCAGATCCTCCAACAGCAAGAGGTCAAAGTTCAGGAGGTCTGTCAGTTACATCTATGTCACCAGTAATCACTAATCAATTATCTAATCAGTCATCTGATCAGTAATCAGATGGTCAGTATCAGTACAAATTGACTGTGATCAAATAAACTGAGCTCAGACTGTGACATGATCCAAAAAAAGGAGGACAGACCCTCAGACCAGCTGGAGCCCACAGTTCTGGGGGTGTATCACCTGAACAGGAGCCTGACTGCAGACTCCTCCTCTCTGCTTCAGCTCCAGGTGAAAACACTGAATCACATGAAAACCTGGATTCTGAGGTTTTAAGACAGACGGAGGCACACGAAAGGATTTAAAGAGGAGCAGTGACTCAGTCTCTGTCAGGAGAGGTTGTGGATCAGGACTGATCTGTCTGCCTTTCTTGTCAGGTGATGAACACCTGAACTGATTATCGATCAGTAAATCAATCAATTCATCAGTGATGCTTTCCCACCTGGCATCATGTGTGGATGAGCGCTTGGAGCGGTGACAGGTCGGATGCCACTGAACTCTCCGGGAATCGGCCTCCTCATCTGGACAGGGACTCCCTCCATCGCACTGAGGCCGGATCCAGGCAACGAACCCTGTGGAGGACGCATGAAGGACTCCTGGAGGCCCGCTGGAGCTCCTGGAGGACCACTGAACCTGGAGGAAGGAAGATGAGAGTTTAACAGACCACTTCATCAGACCAGGACAGACCAGGTTTTGTTACTCCTCTAACCTCAGGACCGGTCCTCTGACACCAAGCTCTCTGGGGAGGCTCTGCCTGGGGAAGGGAGCATCGCTGGGGGTGAAGCCCCTCTGCTGCTCCCCTGGGAAACCTCCAGGGAACCTCGGGGCTGGAGGTACCACTGGCCCACCAGGCCTCACTGTGCCAGGATAGGGAGGTGGGGGGCGTCCAAACAGGTCTGCTGGAGGAGCAGTGGAGGAATCCTCCTGAGACCAGTGACGGGGTGTTCCTGGACCAGGGGCGGGGCCAGGCGGAGCAGCAGGGGGTACAGCTGGTCCTGAAGCTGGTTCCTGGAGACCTTTTTCCTGTCGTAACGCACTCTTCTGCTGCTGCTGCCTCAGGATGAGCTGCCGCAGCCGTTGACGCTGCTCAGGAACACAGAGAGCACAGAACACTTAGAGAACGCAGTAGAACACAGTAAAACGCAGTAAAACGCAGTAGAACTGATCTAAATCATTAAGAAGAGAGGTGAGAACACCTGACCCACCTGTCTCAGCTTCTCCTCTGAGTCACCAGGCTGAGGCAGCATGCTCATTGGTCCATCTAAAGAGGCCACGTCCAGAACTGCCATTTCATTGGCTGTCTTGTCCGTTTGTGTGGGGCCAGGTGTCATGTGACCCTGCTCGAAGGGGTCATGACCTGGAGTCTGACTGGCCAAACCAGAGAACCCGCCCTCCTCTGACATGCCAGGGTGCTTTGGGGTCTGGCTGCCGGGGGTTCTGGGAAATGAGTCCTGCTGTTGTTGTTGTCTTCCTGGAGACTGCTGCAACTGCAGAGAGAGGAACTCAAATTAAACAGCCATTCTAGTGTCTGAGGACAGGGTTAGGGTTAACCCTAAACTGCAGTACAGACATGTACAGAGATATGAACTGCAGTAAAGAGATATAAACTGCAGTACAGACATGTGAACACTGTCTGTTACCTGGTGGTGTGTCGGGGTGAAGGTCGCTGTCTCTCCAGACAGTCCTGGAGCCAGAGGTGATGACCCAGGTCCTGCAGGCTGAGGAGTGAAGCTCTCCACTGGGGCCTGGAGGAAGGCCTCGGGGGCCTTCTGGGGCCGCGGTGTGGATGGCTGCTGGGCGTAGGGGTCCGGCGAGGGTCGTGGTGTACCAACGGACTGGGTGTAGGGATCGGTGCTCCGCTGGCTCCCTGGTGATCGAGGGAAGCGTTCTGTGACAGAGGGGCGTGGTGTCCCTGGGTTGGAGGCGTAGGGGTCGAGTGTTGTGTGGGAGGGGGACGGCCGACGGTTGGCAGACTGCTGGTTGTACTGGTCCAGGCGCAGTGCAGGCGGGGTGGGAAGGTACGTGGGGTCAGAGTGTGGGCGTGGTGTACCAGGGGTCTGAGGGTTGGCATAGGGGTCAGGGGAGGGCCGGGATGTCAAAGGTGACTGCTGGGTGAAGGGATCAGTCATCTGCTGGCTGTGGTCAGGTCTGGGGGTGCCGGGCGTCTGGGCATAGGGGCTGCGGTGGGGGGACCCCAGTCCTGATAGTGGACTGGAGGGGAAGGTGGGTTCCTGCGACTGGGGGAGGGCAAAGCCCAGGTCGGAGGGTCTGACCAGGTCCCTCCTTCCTCCTCCTGTGCTTCCAAACACCTCCTGCTGAGGCTGGTGCTGGGGGGGCATTGGGGCTTTAAAAATCCCACCCTGAACCAGTTCACCAGCCCGACCGTAGGATTCAGACACCGCTACACGGAGGTTACTGCTATGAGCAGTCCTCTGGTAGGTCTCAGGTGCTCGGACACCAACGAGTCTGGCTGTGTGGTCGGTGGCCGAGTTGATCATAGCTGCTCCTCTCTGCTGCAGCCCTGGGGGAGGAAACAAGGAGGAGACATCACTAAGAGGAGGAAACAAGGAGGAGACGTCACAAAGAGAAGGAAACAAGGAGGAGACACTGGGAGTTACCTGGTTGGGGTCCAAGGGGCCTGGAGATGTCTGAGGTTTTAGGATCGGGGGACGGTGTGGGGGAACCAAAGGCATCATGGGCTGGGGAGGCGCTGAGGGAGTTACGACGCTGCTGCTGGGGGGCCGGGGGACCGCCAGACTGGGAAGAGGTGGGACGAGGAGTCCCTGCTACCTTACTGTAAGGATCCCAGGGGGAGGAGGGGCCGGAGGATGGCGGGGAGAACATCTGGGGGGACGATGGGGGCTGGTGGAGAGGGGAGGAGGCGTGAGGGGAGTGGGGGAGTGAGGCGAAACCAGAGGGAGGAGGAGCTTGCGGTCTAAGGAAGACGTCGTCGGCCAGTCCTGAACTCTGGCCCCCCTGCAGGAGGAGCTGCTGTCTGGACTGACCCTCCCTGGACGCCGACGGATGGAGAGGGGAGGCGTTGCCCCCGGTGGCCGGCTGCTGGGTGGGGGTCATGGGGCTGCGGCTGCCAGTCTCAGGGGACAGGCGTCCAGCCAGGCGCTGGCTGGCGAGCAGCTGCCGCTGCTCATTCTTCACCTGCTCCAACTTCTGCGTGGCCTCGATCTTGGCCAGCTGTTTACTCTTCTGACGCATTTGCTGAGAGACACAAAGAGACAGAGAGGAGGAGGAGGAGAAGGAGGAGGAGCAGCACCAGAGGACAGACAGTGACAGATGTCAGTGTGTTGATTGCTCTCTACAGGTGGAGTTAAAACATGATGACATGGCAACTAGTAATGCTCGCTTTCCCTCTCTCTCTCTCTCTCTCTCTCTCTCTCTCTCTCTCTCATATCAGTGATGAGTTAACTGCAGAAACCACACGACTAAAACACTTCCATCATTCATGAGTCAATGTGCTGCTGCAGACAGAACTGCTTTAGTCCTCCTGTGGTTCTGGTTCTGGATGTGTTGGGATGGTGGGGGGAGGGGGGTCTGTTTGAGCTGATCATAAGCCCTCCCTCCTGACTGCTCTTTCCTGTCTGTCTCTCACCTGGTTCTTCACACCTGCAGTGACACCTGCTCACAGTGAAGGTGAAGCTGCTGTCATCCTCCAGGACACAGACCTCACACTGAGGAGGAAACGGTCTAGACTGGTCCTGGTCCAGGACTTTCTGTCACGTCTCAAAGTGTTGTGAGTTGATTAGCTGCTTCTATCAGATTCTGATTTGTCTTAAACTGTGGACACTGATGAGGGTTGAAGGTATGAACAGCGCCACCCTCAGGACAGACTTCACATGTGTCGCTCCACCACTGGTGAACCTGTGGCTGTGATAAGGCATCACCTGTCTCTCTGTAGACCTCTCTGTGTCTATACAGTAATAATAACATGAGCTCAGAGACGCTCTGGACATTACCTGGACATCTGTCCTATCCCTCCACCACAGCTCCAACAGTGTGTTGGGACAAACAGATGATTAAAGAAACAGTTTCCTGACTGTCTCTGAATACCAACCGGAAGAATCCAGCTAACACTGAGACCAGGACCGTGTTGACCACACCGCTCTGAGAGCTGTTCTCAGATCAGTGTGAGGTGGACATTGAAGGACAGCAGCAGACCAACATTCAGAGCGAGGCAGTTTCCCCTCAGAATAAAAGCAGTCAGTTCTCAGACAGACTGAGGCCACAGACACCGACTCTGGGTCGACTTCAGCTCCTTTCAGATTCAAACAGCTGATTACGTTGGCGTTTGTCAGTGACGTGTTCATCTCATGCAGTCAGATCAAACCCTTTTTTAACAGAAACTGTGCTTTGGCCCAGAGATGGTGACTGTGACTCATCCTGGTCCAGGTCTGAAATCCTCTTTGGTTTGAGTGTGCGTGAGCTCGGTCTGAGTTTGTGGTTTTCAGTGTTTCTGTCCTGGAGGTCAGAGAGGTTTCATCCTGACTCTGAGATCAGGAGCTCACACCTCAGACTGTTGTTGTTTAGAGACCACAACTGATGTGAAGACTCATTTCTCTTCTGACAACAAAAGTATTTCTGGAGGACACAGATGAATCAATAATGATCAATGAGATCTTCAGATGTCTTGTTTTGTCCCAGAGGGTCAGTTAACTGGGAATCTGACACCAGAGAACAGATGATGCTTCTGATTGATATTTGATTATTGCACATTGTCTGATTGATCAGTTAGAAACAATGTTCATGTAAGTTTTAATACTAGATCAACAACAAAATAAGGTTTGACCGTAATATTTTCTTCACTTTTCATCTAGAAACCAGCTGTAAACAGGATGTAAACCTCCAGGTGAGTGAAAACTACAGGTTGTTAGGACCAGCTCAGCACTGACCCAGGAAAGGAAGAGGATTTCAGAGGGTCATGGATCCAGAGAGTCTTGCCTTGAACAGGTTCGCCTTGAGATCTTACCAGAGCCTCTTTGCCCCCTCCTGCTACAGATGCCTGGTAGGGACAATCTTTATCTGTTGGTGATTTTAGGGCTTTGCTTTGGGGGAGATTTTCCTGCCTCTTCTTACCGGCTCCCCATCTGTCATTTACCTCTCCCTTTTCAATGACAATTACATCAGAGACATTAGTTGGAGTGAGTGAGGCTCCGCCCACAACACACTCATCACACACATCATCTTCATCACAATGACAACAGCTCTGCATACTCTTTATTCTCTCGTGTCCCCCCATCATCCACTCCTCCATTTCTCATCTGTCTCTGCAGCCCCTTGACATGCAGTTTGATGGTTACTATGGTTACTACTCAGAGCGGGAGACCAACACCATCCTGAGGCAGTGACAGACCTGCAGGTTAAAAAACGTGTGTGTGTGTGTGTGTGTGTGTGTGTGTGTGTGTGTGTGTGTGTGTGTGTGTGTGTGTGTGTGTGTGTGTGTGTGTGTGTGTGTGTGTGTGTGTTGAAAGTGTCCACATCACAGGCCGAACACAAACACACACTCTGGTTTAAAGTTGACTGACTCCACTGAATTCATACATTCAGATTATTAATTCAAATCTTCTGATAAATTACTATAAATTAAAGGAGCTGGCAGCTTATGACCTCACTGACAGTAGCTCCACCCACACCAGCTGCAACTTTACAGTGATGAACCCATTAATGCATCAATAATTATAATGTAATAACATCCAACAACTGATTCTGAAAAGGGCCGCTCTTCACCTTTTGCATTTTGAAATGTTATTCTACCTATTTCCTCACCTGATGTAAAGCACCTCACACTGACTGTGTCTGAATAAAGCTGTTTCTGAGTAAAGTTGCGTTTGAATAAAACTGCATTTGAATAAACTTGTATTTGGATAAAGTTGCGTTTGAATAAAGTTGTATTTGAATAAAGTTGCGTTTGAATTAAGTTGTATTTAAATAAAGCTGCGTTTGAATAAAGCTGCATTTGAATGAAGTTGTATTTGAATAAAGCTGCATTTGAATAAAGTTGTATTTGGATAAAGTTGCATTTGAATAAAGTTGTGTTTGAATAAAGCTGCATTTGAATAAAGCTGCATTTGAATGAAGTTGCGTTTAAATAAAGTTGTATTTAAATAAAGCTGTGTTTGAATAAAGCTGCATTTGAATAAAGTTGTATTCGAATAAAGTTGTATTCGAATAAAGTTGCATTTGAATAAAACTGTATTTGGTGTTTTGTTCGGTCTGTGATAGAAAATAATGAAGCTGCTACAGTTGTGGTTTGTGGAGCAGCAGGAGAAGCTGAGGTCTGGATACAACAGGATCGTGGACCATGTGGTTTAAATCCAGAGGTTTGTGACTGGAGTCTGGTGTCGATTTCTCCCTCTGGTTCTACTCAATGGGGGGGGATGATGTGTTCAAGACAAACACACTGACACTCTGCTCACCTGTCTGAACTTCCACTCCTGCTCCTGCTCTGACTCTTTGGGCCTCAGTGGGTCCTTGAATGCCGCCTCTGTCTCCATGGAAACAGGGTCATACGGTCCCGGCAGCGGCAGCTGCAGCTGCTGCTGCTGCTGCTGCTGCTGCTGCTGCTGCTGCTGCTGCTGCTGCTGCTGCTGCTGCTGCTGCTGCTGCGAGGACGGGTGGCGTTTGAGCGGGTCGTTGGACAGCTGCACCTTGTTGATGCGCTGAGCCGCCCGGTTATCCCGAGCTTTTTGCTGCAGAGTGAGAAAACAGCTCGTTCACATCAGTTCAAATCAGTGTCTGAGTAGGTTATTTATCATTGCAGCTCCACAACATCAGAGAATAACAAGCAGCCCAGACCCACAACTGGTCGACTCACACTTACTGTGGTCGATAACTTCTCTGCGCTCTAAGATTCAGGGGTCGATTTTAGGGCCACTACCTTTCAACCTGTATGTTCTCACACAGTGGTGTCACCTGGAGACAGAGTGTCTGCCCACAGCTGATGACACATGACCAGCTGATGCTCCGTGTAGAATTTAGTACCTCGAAACTTTCTACAGCTCCACCAGGATAAAACTGATTATTATTGGTTCAGTTTAAAGGCTCAGAGAGAGAAAGAGACACAGGACCGAAGACACCTGTGTCCAAACTTCAGGCTCATGTGGGGTACGTCACCAAACCTGTTCATCATCATCATGACTTTCTATTTGTGTCATTCAACATAAAACAACTGAAATATAAATGTTTACACTCCCTTGACCTCGCCACCCCACAGATGACACATGACATAAATACAGATAAAATATCACCAGCATGGACGCAAAAGTAAATACACTCAAATGCTAATGAGACATTTACTTTAAATTAGACAAATAAATTAGGGCTGTCAAATAATTCATTTTTTCTTAATTCTTAATTTCTTAATTTTGCATTTCAGAACTGTTTTCTCTTGCTTGATAACACATAACCGTCAGTCTGTTTGAACTAGAAGCTAATGTTAGCATGTCTGACATGTAATTATGAAGATATCTGACAATTTATTTATCCGTAGACGAGCTCTGGGTAAGTTATATTTTTATATTCCAACTCATTCCATCTTCACCAACGACGATTCAGACATTGGATTTAAACACTTCAGGTCTCCTGTCACGCCCTTTATGCAGACTGGACTTTTGCTCTATAGACAGGACTTGTCATGAAGTATCTTGCTCCACCATGTAGAAACTTTGTAGGAAGTGTCTGTGGCAGCTAGACAACAAGTGAGGGTGCCTCAAAGGGTCAAAATAGCAGCAGCCAAAGAACGTAGCGCTGTAGAATCTTTGGTAAAAGCAGCAGTGACGTGGAAAATAAAGAATCTTCAGCGGCATGAGATTAACACAATTAAAAAAATAATAATGCGTGTCAATCTCATCGCGATTAACACGTTAACACTGACAGCCCTAAAACAAATATTTACCATAAATAAGAAAAATGACATGCAGGTACAGTGAAGATGACTGACTCACCACGTAGGGAGCTCTGTCCTGAGAGCTGGCTTTCCTCCACAGTTTGGCAATCTGCTTCACTCTGGTGGACCAGTCTGACACACACACACACACACACACACACACACACACACACACACACACACACAGTTTACTGACAGATTAGGTCAGCCTTTGATCACTGTTTTATTCTGTGTGTGTGTGTGTGTGTGTGTACCAGGATACTGCTCCCTCAGCTGGGGGAAGTTGGTGTTGCAGTAGAGGACCGGAGCGACGGTGGCCAGCTCTCCCAGTGTTTCCTCTTTCTCCCACTTCAACATGCCCCTCTGAGCCGTCGACATCACATCCTGCTCGCCCTCTCCTGCTGGGCCCTGATTGGCTGAGGCCAGCCCGGAGCCCGTGCTGGGGCCAGAGCCAGGTAGCGGAGCAGGGGCAGGGCCCTCAGGAGGTGGCATCCTAAAGCCTGCTGGACCCTGGACAGTGCTGGGCATCATGGGAGTGCTGGGAAAGTGGGAAGCTGCTCCCATCAGGCCATTCATCAGTGGCAGTCGTGGAAACAAAGCGGCTGCTCAGAGACAGAGTTTTAATAATCAATCAATCTGATCAATAATCAATCAATCTGATCAGATCAGTTATTTATTCTGTTTCCTTTCACAGTGACTGTCTTTGTTTTGGACTGAAAGCCAGAGCTCTGAAGACCATGACCGACATTAACCATCAGGAGATCTCTTCAGAGTTTGACCTGAGACGAATCAAAGACTAACAGAGTCCTCACAGGGACAGAGGAACCTGCTGATCCTGATCCTGATCCTGTCTCAGCTCAGACATGACACTGACTCACACTGAACACAGCTCCTCCTGCTGGCATTCGTGTTACACACTGAACCAGGATCAGTGTGTGTACCTGTGTGTGTGTACCTGTGTGGTGAGTGTGTGTCTTGCTCCCAGCAGCAGTGTGTGTGTGTTGACTCTGTTCAGGTTGGTTGTTGTTGTTTGGACTGAGAACAGCAGTGAACACCTCCTCCACGTCCTTCCCCTCCAGCTCTGCACACACACACACACACACACACACACACACACACACACACACACACACACACACACACACACACACACACACACACACACACACACACACATTTTAACACAGCAGAACAGTTGAAAGGAGTCACCATAAACAGAATTACAGACACTAATCTACACAACCTTCATGTTGAGCTCAACGTCAGCACAGACTCACTGTTCACACCTGCATTGAGCACTGGTCAGATGCCACCTCCCTGCTCTATTAATAGACACGCACATCATTTCTGTTTGAGACCACATGTTGTTGTGTTTAACCAGCAGGGGGTAGCAGTGCACTTCCTGTACCTGGTCTGCCAGAAACTAAAAGTAGTAGTAGGATCAACACAGTCTGACTGAAAACTCCACCACCCAGCGTCACGACAGAGGACGTCCTTCATCCTTTAACTGTGTGACTGTGGAGTCCAAGATGTGACCCAGAAATTGATCTGCTGTGACAGATGAGGAGACACAAGGAGCACTAGAGGCTTTCATCAGACCGACCCCCCCAGTTACAGACTGGACTCCACATTACTCCCACTGTTGAGACTGTCATTTGTCCTTTTTTCAGACTTTGTCTTCACTGGTGGATCTTACAGGTGAGATCAGAGGGCTCAGTCTTACCTGGGATCTTGTAGAGTTTGCTGAGAATGGCACCTGAAACAGAACAACACATTACTGATCAGTCAGCTGCTCTTCACTGTGTGGACTCAGAGCACCGCACTGTGAGGGGTCATTCATTAATTCATTAATTCAGTCATTCAGTCATTCATCGACCTGAGTGACACATTAAATCTGGATCAGGGTATTTCCTGGTGTGTGTGTGTGTGTGTGTGTGTGTGTGTGTGTGTGTGTGTGTGTGTGTGTACACCACATTAAACACAATCAGGTTCTTCAGGATCTCTAATTAATTTACAGCAACAGACCATCAGATCATCAAGATACAGGAGCGACACCACTGACAGTCAGTGCTGGAACATCATTAACACAAATTACTCACCGTCAGTGACCATCTTGTCCAGCTCAGGACTCAAGATGGCATCCAGAGGCTCCTCCTGCACCACCCTCTGGCCACGCCCACCACTTCCTGACAGCTCAGAGGTCAAAGACGAGTCCTCGGCCATAGAGCCAATGTCCAGACCAGCTGAGAGACGACAGACAGACAGGTTAAATACTGAGCTGATTGAAAGGACAGACAGACAGAAGGTGAGCAGAAAGCTGCAGGAGAAGAAGAAGAAGCAGGTTTTATCTGGAAGAGAAGAAGCAGTAAGTTTTATCTGGAGGAGAAGAAGAAGCAGTAGGTTTTATCTAGAGGAGAAGAAGCAGTAGGTTTTATCTAGAGGAGAAGAAGCAGTAGGTTTATCTAGAGGAGGAGAAGAAGAAGCAGGATTTATCTGGAAGAGAAGAAGCAGCAGTAGGTTTTATCTGGAGAAGAAGCAGCAGTAGGTTTTATCTGGAAGAGAAGAAGCAGTAGGTTTTATCTGGAGGAGAAGAAGCAGTAGGTTTTATCTAGAGGAGAAGAAGCAGTAGGTTTATCTAGAGGAGGAGAAGAAGAAGCAGGATTTATCTGGAAGAGAAGAAGCAGCAGTAGGTTTTATCTGGAGAAGAAGCAGCAGTAGGTTTTATCTGGAAGAGAAGAAGCAGTAGGTTTTATCTGGAGGAGAAGAAGCAGTAGGTTTTATCTGGAGGAGGAGAAGAAGCAGCAGTAGGTTTCATCTGGAGAAGAAGAAGAAGCAGCAGGTTTTATCTGGAGGAGGAGAAGAAGCAGCAGTAGGTTTCATCTGGAGAAGAAGAAGAAGCAGCAGGTTTTATCTGGAGGAGGAGAAGAAGCAGCAGTAGGTTTCATCTGGAGAAGAAGAAGAAGCAGCAGGTTTTATCTGGAGAAGAAGAAGCAGTAGGTTTTATCTAGAGAAGAAGAAGGAGGTTTTATCAGGAGGTGAAGAAGAAGGAGGTTATCCTATGGAGTCTTACCAAACGGAGAGGGGGAGCGCTCCACCTGGAACTGACCTGAAAACAAACAAACACTGTTATTGTCTGACGTGTTTAACACCATCAGTGCTGCAGCCTGTGAGACAACACTCTTCTTCTTATTCTGTGACACTGTTTCGTTCGCCTTCTGTGGACCAGCAGACAAACCAACAGCTCCATCTGCTGCTCAAAGCACCTGTGGTCTTGTCTGTTTTCATGAACCGTCATCATCAGCATCCACATCTACAAATGACCTGAAGAGGTCTCAATCTGTCTGATTTATCAGGCTCCTTGAGACTGTGGACGTCTGTAACTATTATTATGTCACTTCCTTAAGTTTTAGTTGAGTTTTTCAGGTGACACAGTAACTAATTAGATTTCGAGTATGTGGTCAGTTTATTGAAACTCAGCTGCAAACAGCCCGACTCCTGACCTTTCAGTCAGAATTCATGGTCTTCATCCTGTGGAGAACAGGGTGATGTGGACAGAAAACCCTTGGTTTGGAGTCAGAG
The DNA here is from genome assembly GCF_046630095.1 of Trachinotus anak. NCBI lineage: Eukaryota > Metazoa > Chordata > Actinopteri > Carangiformes > Carangidae > Trachinotus > Trachinotus anak. The sequence goes on along the minus strand of NW_027273860.1, from coordinate 413,094 downwards.
TGTAAATCTAACTTTTCTTTCTTTTTTCTTTCATTCTGAGTTGAGATTATTTTGTCGCAGCACAGACAGGTACAGGTGAGGTGAAGTGTCATCATCAGAGCTGAGCTGCTGCTGTTTAAAGACCTCTGCTGTTCTACTGTAAATGTTCTAAGAGAGAACGTCAACAAACAACACACAGCAACACAACAGGAAGAAAAAGAAAAAGACACAACATGAATACGCAGTGAGGGGGGTGGGTGTGTACCTGTGTGTCCTGTGGCCAGTATGTGAGGGTCAGTGTTGAGAACATCAGACAGATCCACTAGAGCTTCTTCCGACATGGCTGGATGGTAACACACACACACACACACACACACACCATGACAACACACACGATTCACAATGAAAGATGAAGATCTGCTGATAAGATGATGATAAAACAAGAAAACATCTGAAGTAAGTAAAGAAATAACTCACGCAGTGTTCCCTGTCTCTTGCTGGTTGCCATGGCACTAACAAGTGGTCCTGAGGGGGAGGGACCATGTAAACCAGGGGCAAGGCTTTTCATGTCACCTGTTGCCACTCCTGATAGGCTGCCACCGGGTGTCTCAGGCC
>NW_027273860.1:377500-407500 GCF_046630095.1 Trachinotus anak | reverse complement strand
CACCTTTACACCAAAGAGGGGTGGAGATACAGAGACACACAGTTAGTAAGCTGATGTTAGCTCCAGAACACAGACAGGCAGACTGATAGAGAGGGTGCCCCTGATTTTTACACTGCAACATCCCAGAGGGGCGGGTGTGAGTGAACACAGAGTTAGTAAGTTGGTGGTTAGTTACAGAGACCTATCAGAGTTAGGGTACGCTTCTTTACCACTCTCATGCTCCAGAGGGGAGAGTCCGGTGGACGGGGCTTAGGGCTGTCCCACCCTCCCTCCCCTGTGGAATCCTGGGAGGACGAGGGGGGGCTCACTGCCCTGCGATTACTCCACCACGAACCCTGAGTTAGGGAGGAGAAGCAGGAGGAAGATGGATGAAGTGACGGAGAAGGAGGTAAAAGAAAAGCAGGAAAAGGAGAATGAAGAGAGAAATTAGGGGTCAAGAAAGAGGAGGAAAAGAGGAGGGGGAGGAGGAGGGAGGAGGGGGACAAAATGCAGTAACATAAATGCAACAGCCACAAAATAAAAAGTCAAAAATTAAAAATCAGGCGAAACCAAAAGAAAGTCATGATGAGACAATGTTACCATGACAATAACATGCAACCAGTCAGTCACACTGAGCTCTGCATCCCAACACACAAATATTCAAATACTTTCACTCAGAAAAACAGCTTCGTGCAGTGATCTCCATGTTCTTCACAAGACATCATGCTACTGTGTGTGTGTGTGTGTGTGTGTGTGTGTGTGTGTGTGTGAGTGTGTGAGAGAGAGAGAGAGAGAGAGAGAGAGAGAGAGAGAGAGAGAGAGAGAGAGAGAGAGAGAGAGAGAGAGAGAGAGAGAGAGAGAGAGAGAGAGAGAGAGAGAGAGAGAGAGAGAGAGAGAGAGAGCCAAACATGTTGAGAGGAGAAAGAATGATGCAGTGTTAGTGAACGACAGCAGAGGATGAGGATGAACATGTTCTGCCTCCCTGAGCTGACTGAAGGAGCAGAGAGGAGTGAGGGTCTGACCCAGCAGCTCCCTGATCACTGAGGAGGGCAGAAGAAGAACCCAACACCAAGAAGTAGAAGAAGAAAACTGCTCTTTCTCTCTGAGGAGAATCTGAATTTACAAAAATTATGAGAAGTACAAGAACAAACCTTCTGACCAAACACACTGATCATGAAGAATCCTGAACTAATAAACCAAATAATGGTGTGAAATGGTTTTACTGGCTGCAGGTCAGAATGAGGTGACACTGCTCCCAGAACCAGTTCAGCCACTAAACTGGGAGCACAACAGGTGTAAACACACCTGTGGAGGTCAAAGGTCACATACCTGTTTGACTCTGGCTCTGCCAGGGGAGAACTTCCTCTTAGAGATGGCCGGTTTCCCCATCCCGATTTTAGGAGTGAGGGGGAGCATGGTGGTGGGAGGTGCCTGGGGCTGGGAGCAAAAATACATTAGGAGAGGTCAGTCACTAGGAGGAGGAAACATGGAGTAGTCATCACTAGTAGGAGGAAACGAGGAGAAGGGAAACAAGGAAGGGGAAACAAGGAAGAGTCATCACTCGGAGGAGGAAACAAGAAGGAGACATAACTAGGAAGAGGAAACAAGGAAGAAGAAACAAGGAGGAGGAAATGAGGAGGAGAATGTCACAGTTGTCTTTTTTTTAGATTTACCTTGGAGAGAGGTGGAGACTCTCCGGCAGGGGGAGAGGACCTGAGAGGAGGTGAAAGTGGGGAGAGTGGAGGCGGGGTGACCAGAGTTCTAGTGGGGGAGGTCTCAGGGGAGGCCTCAGTGGAGAAGGGAGACTGCCTCAGACGGATGGAGAGGTCATCCAATGGCCTGGAGGGAGGAGGCCTGAGAGTCCGACCTTTCCCCCGGCGGGAGAGAGGAGGGGGGCTGGGGGAGGAGAGGTGGAGGAGGGAGGACTGAAGAGATGAGGAGGTCATTAGCTCCATCACCTCCTTGTCAAAAGAGGTGTCCAGGTCCAGCACAGGGCTCATCGGCTCCTCCTCTTCCACATCCGATTGGTCCTCCTGCTTGGCACCCTCCCTCGCCTTCTCTACCTCCTCTTCATAAATCTGACCAGCTACTCCTCCCTCCTGCTCCTCTTCCTGCTCCTCTTCCTCCTCCACATCCTGCCTCTCCCTCATTGGCTGTTGCCCTGCAACCACCTCAGGAGGGGCTGCCCTGTCTGATGCTGGCTCTAGCGTTTCAGCAGGCTCGTCCTCTTCCTCCCTCTCTGAAGGCTCAGCATGTGATTGGTGCTCATCTTTGGTGGGTTCTGTTGTCACAGCAACAGGTTCAAACAGGCTCTGTGATTGGCTGGAAAGCATTTTGTCCTCTAGCCCCAACTCTGCTCCTGTTGTAGTCTCAACTTCTCTTTGATTGGTGGGCACCTCTTCCTGGGGGTGGTCCTCCAGCGGAGGTGGGGTGTGGGGGGAGCAGGAGGGGGCTAAGGCAGTCCTCTGAGGGGGCGAGGAGAGAGAGGCCTCCAGAGAGCCAGCTCTAGGAGAAGAAGGAGGCGGGGCTTGTGGTGAGGGGAGGGGGAAGGTAGAAGGTGAAGATGAGGGGGGGCAGGAGGGTTGTTGGAGGGGCAAGACAGAGTGAAGGGGGGGAGAAGCTGGCTGTGGGAGGAGGGAGGAGGCAGCAGCAGTGTGAGAAGGAGGCTGATGGTCTTGATTCAGGACCGATGCAGACTGGACTCCTACAGACAAACACACAAACACTGACAGTGAGTTTCTGTCACTGATCATCTCAGCTGGACTTCGTCCTCTTCCGGGAAGACCACCCACAGACCTGAACCACCTCCATTAGGGATTGACCGCTCTGGGTTTCTCAGGGCCAATACCGATTATTAGTAATCAGGAAGACCGATAACTGATATGCCAACACAAACCTTTTGCTACTTAAGGACACAGGTATTTTGTCCACCCAATTCATACTGCTGGTTCTCCCAGCTAAACCTACAATACACCATGACATCAACATCAAAACCGATTCCCTATGGCTTGCCCCCACCAAGGTGGTGAGAAACTTAGGGGTTATGATTGATGACCAACTAACCTTTTCCAATCATGTCGCCTCAGTTGCCCGGTCATGCCACTATGCACTTTACAACATCAGAAAAATCAGACCTTACCTAACTCAACATACTACTCAACTCCTGACACAAGCTGTGGTCATCTCAAAACTAGACTACTGTAATGCCCTCCTGACGGGTCTCCCAGCCCGCTCAGTGCAACCACTTCGGATGATCCAGAACGCGGCGGCGCGCCTGGTCTACAACCAACCCAAAAGGTCACGTCACCCCGCTGCTCATCGAGCTCCACTGGCTACCTGTTGCAGCCCGCATTACGTTCAAATCTCTAATGCTTGCCTACAAAGTTGTCTCTGGTACTGCACCTACCTACTTGAACGCCATGGTACAGGAATATGCTTCCTCACGACTGTTGCGCTCCTCTAACGAACGACGCCTGGCTCTGCCACCCATTCGCTCAAGGCAATCCAAACTCTTCTCTCACGTTGTCCCCAGTTGGTGGAACGCACTACCACTTCCTACCAGAGCAGGGGCGTCCCTCTCTACCTTGAAAAGACTCCTGAAGACCCAGCTCTTCAGAGAGCACCTTCTCTCCTAGCACTACATAGCAAATCTACACTTAAAGAATCGTAACTAGCACTTATTGCTGCGCTAACACTTCTTATCGCACTTAACCTTGGTTGTTCCCCTTTCTGTAAGTCGCTTTGGATAAAAGCGTCTGCTAAATGACTAAATGTAATGTAAATCATATCCATGAAAGCAGGTCAAACACCTCTGTATAATATAACACACACTACATCCTCCACAGCGATCACACAGCTGAATCAACAACTGTCTAAAACTATCTTATTACATCCTGAACATTAAACCTTCATGTTACAGGACTGTTGGACTACATCAGTTTCATCAAGGTGTTCCTAATAAACTGACAACTGTAAATAAGTAAATATCAGTTGTAAGCTCACCATAACATGTTTGACCCTTCCCCTTTTAAAAAGTAACACAGTAACACATTTACTCAGAGACATTTTAACTGACTTTTACCTGAGAACACTTTCACTCAGTAACTTTACTTGTAGTGTAGTAAAGTGTCTTTACAGGGACAGCAGCGAGATTGTTCACGTGCTGACGTCAGTGTAGCATCTCATCTCCAGTTACTGGAGTTTGTTACTGCTATTCGGATCCGTTAGTTACTTTAGCTTAGCAGTTAGCAGCGGTTCCTCTCTTTTCCTCTCTCTTGCTCAGTGCGTCTTGGGTCAACAGATGAACTTGTTCAGCGTGTTGTTGTACACTTCAGTGTAGAGGATCTTAATGTTTATTCCATCTTCAGTGATGTCTGCCGTCTTTGACTTCGACCCTCACCTCTGCCCTCTAACCGGAGCTGCTCTTGTCTGTGTCGTCTGTGCACACAGTAGCCTTCAGTGTTGTTAGGCTATTACTCGTGATGTGTAAAACAATCAAATGGTGCTGTGGGTGGGACATTGCTGCAGACCAGACCCACAACAGAGTAGTGCATTTAAAAATGTATTAATTTTATCAGTTAGCCATTAAAAAAAGTAACAATACAGATAATCGTAAAAATGCTGAACTGTGACCCTTTCAGCTTCATGTTCATCAACTATTTTTCATCCTCAGTCTCTGAGATCTTTGTTTTGAGGCCGTGTTTCACATCAGATGGTATTTCTCTATCAGCCTTTTTACAACAGTATTAGCAGGTATAAGCACGTTATTTTAAACACGGGTAAACCCGCTAATAAAAGCCAATTGACCTCCTTTCCATTGCCAGTTGAGTTTGCCTTTCTGCTCAGACTGAGGATACACAATCTGCAAGGAGCGATGTCATCACATGCACATGTGAGCTGCTAACCGCCATGCAAACTGGTGAGACAGATCTCCAGGTTGGTGCTCCTGTAAAAAGTGTTGGGGCCTCAGTGTGAGACACTTCAACTGGTAATTGTGTGTTTCTGAAACTTATTTCAGGGTTACTATTCACTCTTTCATCTTCAAGCACAAAAGTGTGTCTGTAGCCTGAATGACGACAAAGCAGGAAAATGCATTGAAAATTAGCGTGTTTTCGTCACTGCTGATCGGAGATGAAGACAATAAATACCCACATCTACCCAAGTTATTTGACCTGGATGTGAATGCTGTTTGTACCCTTTTCCATTGCTGACAGAAGCCCGATGTTAGTGGCTTTATCAGGTTTTTTGACCAAGGGAAAAAGGGCTTAATTGTCTGGAGTGTGTTATTAGTCCAAGTGTCTCTAAATTAAACCTCCAATCTAATTTCGCAGACTGGACTCCAGGTCTGATAACTCCTGACTCCACTTAGCTTCTGTTCATGTCATTAGTCAAGGGGTTCACACACTGTTTCAGATACACTGTGAATGTCTGAATGTTGTTTTCAATCTGGACAAGAACAACATGATGAGTGTGTTATTACTTAAATGAGATTGTGTTGCGTTCTTTCTGGATCTCGAGAACGGGACGGACCAGAACATGAGGACTGATAGATGAAGTCTCAACACTCCCCTGCAGCGTACTACAGTGAACACACACTGCCTCTGCCTCCTCTCTCTGAACACTGCTTATCACTGTCTCTCTGCATTACCTCAGCAGGTGAGAATCAACAGTGCAGCTGTTCCCTACCTGAAGGAGAGTCCTCTTCCTGGTCTTCCGTCCTCCCAACAAGCTCCTCCTTCCCCTGCTGTGGAGCTTCTCTGTCCATCTCCTCCTCTTCAGTCCTCCTCTGTTCCACCACCTCTTCCTGCTTCTCAGCCTCGCTGATGTCTAGAGGATCAGAAAAAACGAATGAACTAAGCAAACTAAAATCTCCACTTTGAAGTCACAGCAACTTTTAAAACCACAATTTTCAATTTCTCTACCTCATATGACACAATGTCCGCGATACTCACCCACAGTGGCTACAGACTCTCTCTCTCTTTCTGCGTCTTGCTGAGGGCTGGAAACAGAGTGGCTTCCAGGACCAGGACCAGCATCAGGCCAAACAGGGCCAGCAGGACCTGGACTTGGGCAGTTTTCAGATTGCACAGGGGTAACAACAACGGGGCAAACCTGATTGGGAGCAGGGCTAGCCTCACAACTTATAGTGCCATCAGGAACAGGACTGAGACTAACTTCTGGCCGCACAGGACTGACAGGACCAGGACTTGGGGAAGTCTGTGTATAACCTGAATCTGTAGGGCCACAAACAGGACTTGGAGCTGGGCTATTGTGCACAGAACTAGTTGGAGATTGCGAAGCATGAGAGGAGAGTGTCTGGGTAGGACTGACCTCTGAGGGGGCAGGGGGTGGAGTACTAGCAGGTGTTTCACTGATGTGGTTAGTACTAGGCATCGCAGTGTTATCCTGAGTGGGTCTAGGAGGGACAGGGCTGGCATGGCTCAGGCTAGGCTCAGTGGAAGAAGCATCAACAGGAGAAGGTGGTCTTTGATACAAGGGGCTTACCGAGGCAGTGCTTTGTTGGCTTTCAACAGCAGACCTGTCAGGGTCAGGGAGAGGACTAACTGGGGACTGGCTAACCTGGCTCAGACTAGCCTGGTTGGGACTAGGAGCAGGTGAGTCATCAGGCTGGGAGCTTGCAGGTTCTGGGCTCATCTGCATGATACTGTCTGTAGGTTTAACAAGACCAGAATCAAGATGAATTGCACTGGGAAGAACAGAGCTCTGGATTATGAAAGTGGCCACAGTGTCCACATCAAGACTTGAACTAGCCAAAGAGGGGCTCAGTTGTGCCGCACTTAGGCCAGAATTGGTTCCAGTGTCGGGAGCTGGGCTATAATGCAGGCTACGATCAGTTTCACTGGCCTGAGTTGGACTGTAAGATGGACTAACACAAACAACAGAAGCATGCGCAGGGCTGATGTATGTTGAGTTAGTTAATGAACTCTGTCTTCGGAGAGAACCTGAGTGGGCACTACTAGAGGTGCTCTGTATGTTAATAGGACTAGCTTGACCAGCAGGACTAGACCTTAGTGAACTGTGGATGACGCAAACATCAGTTACGGAAGCAGAGTGAGGACCTGTCTGGCCACTGCTGTCTGAGGTAATGTTGCTCAGACTGTGGCTAATAGAACTACTAGCTGGGCTAGTACCAGTTGGCCTACAGTGTGGAGGACTAAAGCTAGATGGAGCAGTCCGTGAAGAACTGCAGGTAGTTCGGACATGTGAGGGACTTGACTGCCTAGGATGTGTGGGACTTTGACTCGACTGAGTCTGTGTGAGCTCTGCAAAACTACAAACAAGTGGACCAGTTCTATCTCGAGCATCTATGGTGTTAGCTTCTGTGTGGACTGGGCCAGCATGAGTAACACTAGTGTGAACTGGACTGGAGTTAGGACAACTGGGACCAGCGTCCAACCGGATAAAAAGATTTGGGTGGTCAACTACTACCTCCGTGTCCTTATCCTGACACAAGACAGGGTTGGCAGGTCCTGTCAGTACCGCTGAGGGGCTAGTCTCAGCAGATAAAGGGCTGATGTCAGCAGGGCTAGCCTCCATTGGCATGGAGCTAGCACAGGCCTGAAGAGAACTGGTAGTGCTAATAGGCAGTTCACTGGCATGTGAGGGGCTAGCACTAGCTGAGTTAGCTTGGATATGTATGAGGCTAGCTTCACCTTCCTTGCAGTGTGAGGGTCTGTCATGAGAAGAATTCTGATGAACTTGGCTAGCTGGGGGAGGACTTTCCTCCATTTCATCTGTGCAAGGTGAGAAGGTTAGGCTACTGTGTTCTGCTGAAGTGCTAATGTGAACAAGGCTTTCTGGTGCAGAGAGAACAGGGGCAAGGTGGGGGCTAGAATGGCTGACGCTAAGCATGCTACTCTGAACAGGACCATGCTGGTTTGGAAGTTGGCCATCTGTGCCATGGTTATCAGGGGGCACTGTAGACAGTTCAAAGGTGGGACTAAGAGGGGCAGGGCTACTTTCCAGTGTTTGGCCATCAAAGTTTGAACTCAGCTGTACATGGCTATGCTCCAAGAAATTCAGCTCTGCGTTAGTGGTTTGCATGCATTCTTCAGTGACTCTTGACTGTGCAATAAGCCAAGAGGGAAACAGGCTATGCTGCAAAGGCCTTATAGGCTGTGTAGAGTGGGCCTGTACTGGGCTAGCAGGCTGTGACAAACTACACTGTGTGAGTCTGAGTGGGGATGATGATGGGCTACATGGAGCTGAGATGGGCCTCAGTAAGGCATGACTTCTTGCTGTCTGGGCAGACCTACAGTATATCGATGAGGGGTCCTGGTCCAGTGTAGAAATGTCCTGTGCAGCCCCACATTGCAGGTGAGCAGGGCTGCTTGATCCAGGGCTCTCCTGGTCCAGTGTAGATTCAGCTTCCTGTGTGGATCTCTGTGGAGGGGACGTGCAGACTTGTGCAGGACTATGTGGTGTAAGGCTATTCCATCTTTGTAGGGGACTGTGCTGAGACTGTGTGATGATGTTGTTGGCAGGACTACATGGTCTATCAAGCTGTGTCGTGATGTCCTGTGCAAGACTCTGAGGTGGAGGGCTGTGCTGAGGCTCTTCAAGCCCCGGTTGAACCTGGGGTGAACTGTTTGGTGGAAGGCTGTCCATAGAATGTGCAAGGCCACAAGACATGGGACTACCCTGCGTTGGACTCTGCTGAGACTCTGTGGCTATAAGCTGCTCCTCTATGGAATTCTGGGTGGGGCTAGAAGAGGTGTAACTGAGCTGACAAGAACTATGCTGGGCCTGGATGGAAGTCACACGGGTAGGACTTTGTTGCAGCTCAGCAGGACCAGAAGGGGATGGCATAGTTCTTTTTTGAAGTTGTGTTGAACAAAGGTGAGACTGTGTAGGCTGTTGAAGCTCTTCTGGACTAAGGGGAGATGGGGTATGGCTCTCCTGGAGTTCTGTAGGCGCAGGGTTAAATGACACAGGACTTTTGTGGAGTTCTGCTGGACCACAGTAGAGTGGTGATGGACTTTGGAGCTTTGAAGGATCAAGGTGAGATGACGCAGGACTCTGTTGGAATTCTGCAGCATCAAGGCAAGGTGGCAAAGGCCTAGTTTCAAGGTCCTTTTCACCAGGATGAGAAGGTGGTTGACTTTTTTGGTGTTCTAATTGATTAGAATGAGATGATTTACCAATTTGTTGGAGCTCTGATGGGCCTGGGTGTGATGGAGAAGGACTCTGGAGCTCTGATGAATCAGGGTGAGTAAGTGCAGGACTTTCTTGGAGGTCTGATGGATCAGGGTGAGTAGGTGCAGGACTTTCTTGGAGGTCTGATGGATCAGGGCGAGTAGGTGACGGACTCTGTTGGAGTTCTGATGGATCAGAGTGAGTAGGTGCAGGACTTTCTTGGAGGTCTGATGGATCAGGGTGAGTAGGTGACGGACTCTGTTGGAGCTCTGATGGATCAGAGTGAGTAGGTGACGGACTCTGTTGGAGCTCTGATAGATCAGGGTGAGTAGGTGCCGGACTTTGTTGGAGCTCTGATGGATCAGGGTGAGTAGGTGTAGGACTTTCTTGGAGCTCTGATGTATCAGGGTGAGTAGGTGTAGGACTTTGTTGGAGCTCTGACTGGTCAGGGTAAGTAGGTGCCAGACTTTGTTGGAGCTCTGATGGATCAGGGTGAGTAGGTGCAGGACTTTGTTGGAGCTCTGATGGATCAGGGTGAGTAGGTGCTGGACCTTGTTGGAGCTCTGATGGATCAGGGGGAGTAGATGCCAGACTTTGTTGGAGCTCTGATGGATCAGGGTGAGTAGATGCCGGACTTTGTTGGAGCTCTGATAGATCAGGGTGAGTAGGTGCTGGACTTTGTTGGAGCTCTGATAGATCAGGGTGAGTAGGTGCTGGACTTTGTTGGAGCTCTGATGGATCAGGGTGAGTATGTGCCAGACTCTGCTGGAGCTCTGATAGATCAGGGTGATTAGGTGCCGGACTTTGTTGGAGCTCTGATGGACCAGGGTGAGTAGGAGTAGGACTTTCTTGGAGCTCTGACTGGTCAGGGTGAGTAGGTGCAGGACTTTCTTGGAGCTCTGACTGGTCAGGGTGAGTAGGTGCAGGACTTTGCTTGAGCTCTGATAGGTTAGGGTCAACAGGTGCTGAACTTTGCTGGAGCTCTGATGGGTCAGGGTGAGATGAAGCAGGGATTTGTTGGAGCTCAGATGGATCAGAGTGGGTAGGTGTAGGACCTTGTTGAGCCTCTGATGGATCAGGGTGAATAGGTATCAGACTATCTTGGAGTTCTGATGGATCAGAGTGAGTAGGTGTAGGATATTGCTTGAGCTCTGATAGGTTAGGGTTAACAGGTGCTAAACTTTGCTGGAGCTCTGATGAGTCAGGGTGAGATGTAGCAGGGATTTGTTGGAGCTCAGATGGATCAGAGTGGGTAGGTGTAGGACTTTGTTGAGCCTCTGATGGATCAGGGTGAATAGGTATCAGACTATCTTGGAGTTCTGATGGAAGAGGGTGAGTATGTATAGGACTTTCTTGGAGGTCTGATGGATCAGGGTGAGGTGGTGTAAGACTCTGCTGTAATGGTGTACACACTGTCTTGACAGGACTCTGTGGTGACTCTGAGAAGACGAGCTGGACTGGGCTATGAGCGGTAGAACTGTTGGGTGGACCCTCAGTATGACTGCAAATTGGTGGCTGTGAAATGCTAATGGGACTGATAGGCATGGCTGGGGTAGGACTGTGTGGGATTGGTGTGTCCAGAATTAGGTCCTCCTCCTGAGGCCTGCAGGTGGAGCAGATGTAACTTTCAGACCCTGCCCTGCCCTCCCCAACCTGGGCAATGCACTCTGTATGGACGCACCTGTAAGACAATACAAAAATTAAAAAGTGTATTTTTTCTAAATCAGTGTTTTGACTAACTGACGGAAGTGAGCCCAGTCCCAGAAAACAGCAGCCAACCAGGAAACAAAGTGTTTCGTTGTATTCGGGTCGTGCACCACTGCAAAATGTATTTAAATAAAACACTTTAAATCTGAGTTCACCAATAAGTGGACCACAGTCCCAAGACTGTGCTGTCCTATCTGGACCTTCTGGGACTTTTTCTAGTCTTCATGACACTGGTCACGTGATGCTACTCAGTTAATCATTGTGACTCAACTCAGTGAGTGAGAGACACAGAAATGGGGGAGTGGGATGTAAAAGAGGCAGAGAGTTTAAGGTCTCAGATGGTTTTCATTTTATGTTTCTATCTGTTTCAAAAGCTGAGAAATAAAGGTTTTAGTGACAACACTGCATCCGGTGAATCTTCACCTCTAGCTGGCGTTGATATCGGCTAACCATTCGTCCCCCCCCTCCATCTCTAACCTTGAGCATTGACTAACTGGTTAGCAGCTTAGCAGGGTAAAATCAGCGTCTAAATCTTTAAGTTGTTTTTGTTGTTTTCATCCAGGTAACTGCTGTATTCTGCCTCAATGTCGCTAACCTCAGTCAGGTCAGCAAACAAAATAAAATTTCCATAATGCCTTTCGCCTTCCTGACACAAATTTCAGCAAATCACAATGCATTTCATCAATCACATCTTAAAAACAATGCAATTATATACTACACATGTACGTCTCATGCAGTCTTAATGGGTGTAAAAAGTGAATCTTAAAAATGAGACTAAAAGTCAATTTGAGCTTCTGTCAGACAAAAAGCAGACATCACTGACAGGTGACCAGTGAAAAATCACAGATTTCTCTGTTTGAGAATTGATGTAAACAGTTGTGATGATGTAAGAACACAACATGTAGAACAGAGTTCTGGTTGTTTTTAGACATTTTAATGTGTAAAAGTTACAGATTATAACTTTTAGATGTGTTGAGATTGTTTATTATAAAAATGGTTTTTGGTAAGATGTGAAATAGAGTTAAAGAAGAAGAAAAAGGGAAATTCAAGCTACACTTTATTTCATTTCACTAAAGATGCAGATTTTTGAAAGATGTTTTCATTTATTACAGCCCTTATTTACCTTTAAATGAAAAAAGAACATTATTATTATTACTATTATTGTTAGAAGTTATTATTTATATGATTATTAATAAATTTTGGCAATGCTGTCATGTTTCAAGATCTTAAATATTACCTTGGTGACTATTTTGAAAAATATATGATTGAAATTAGTGACAAAACTATGAAAATGATACCCAGATTGTAATAAACTGGACTCCAAGATTATGCGAGTGACTATGAATCTGCTTCACAATAAAAGCCACATGAAGTTTTTTCAGCTCAGGGCTTTTAATGTGAAGCAGCCACAGGAAGTAACTTTGCGACTTTGAGAGAGAGAAACAGAGAAACAGACAGAGAGAGTATGTACCTATAGCAGCGGGTACAGGTGAGATACTCCTGTGGTGTGTAGAAGTTGGGGGCGTGGCCACAGAGAGGGCAGGGCATGGCAGGGTCACATGACTCGCACAAAAATGGGTGATTGGCCCACTGACCTGATGACCTCACACCACAGCGGCGGCAGATTCTGCAGTTCTGAAGGAGAGAGAGGTTTTACGAAGGTCGACACCAAGGCTGACACCAATGTGTGTTTCTGTGTGTGTGTCTGTCTCTCACCTTGCAGCTCCAGCCGGTGCTCGGTGTGTGATCCAGAGGTGGTGTGAGACAGTGTGTGTGGTAAGCTTTATCACAGCGGTCACACACCAGCAATGCACCATCCTCCCCTCGTAACCTGACACAGAGAGCAGGGTGAGAGTCTCTGGTCAGATCTCAACAATCCCACTGACCAGACTGTGACTGCGACAGCCTGAGCTGTAAAAATGTCAACACTGCTTCCAAACCAGGACTGAAGTTTATCTCTACTTCTCAGCTTCAGGCACAAGATATATCATGAAGTCTACAGTTTACTATCACTTAGGAAAGGATGCTCCTTCTTGACCAAGCATAATGTTATCTATCCAGCATAACACTGTTGATGTTAGTTAGTTTGTTTTAGTCTATTTAGTTTATTTCTATTTTTTTGTCATGCCAAACATTTGGCCCATCCCACTTGGGATTACAAGACACCCATACTTCACAAAACATACATCTTCTTCTGGTATTGCACATATAGAACATGTAGTAAAATAATAATAATAATACATAAACAGAAATTCTAAATGCAGTATTCACATAAAGAACTGTTGCATATCTAATTGGCTAAATAAAGAGTATTTTTTCTCTTCTCCCAGGCTTTCTCCAGATACCTAACTACCTCATGTTTACTTACATGTGAATAACCAACTCAGTCTTTGTGCATCATCCATATTTAAAAGACCAGTATCAGTTTTTATCTTGCAAAACAAAGCATCGCGCAGATCACAATAAAAAGGACAATAAAAAACTAAATGGAACTCATTTTCTATTTCATTTAAACAGCACATTAGATAAATCTGTTTTTCTTCTTCTAGATTAACATATCGTCCAGTTTCCACAGTCAAAGGTAAAATACCCGATCTCAGCTGGGCACATATAGATCTTTGTTTTTTGACAAATTATATATAACATAATTCTCTGTACCATATTCACCTTTTATCATCGTAAAAATACGCAATTTTGGTTTAGTCCATATATCATCAGCCCACTGTCCTTTGTTCTGGGCAAACACAGATTCTCTAAACAAACAAATGTTAAGTTTTCCATTATTAAAAAAAAAGCCTCACCAAACCCAGAATGGCAGAACAATGTCCACACATGTTTAGACCAAGAACCAATAATTTGTTTATCCCAAATAAATATTTGTTTCGTTAACCAACTATCTTTCATATAAAGTAACCAATTCTATAACTGAGCCATACACATCTTCCACCTTACTTCTCCATTCCCATGATGTTGTCACACTGTGAAAATGATCCTCCTCCCAGCAGCAGAGCACTGAACCTGTTAAAAAGTGAAGATCATTCCCAGAAAACAGTCTGAAGGATAAATTCCCTACATTACAACTGTGATTTAATCTGGTTTGTTTTCTTTTTTAAGCACATGCTGTCGTCAAAGACCAGTAATGATTGAGGATGCATTCAAAGCCCACCACTCTGTGAGGCATTCAGAGCATTGCCATTCTAACTTCATCTGGTCCCTGAACACAATCCTAACTTCCGACCAGACTGGTCACTCTCAGTGCAAGGAAGGTTACTTCCTTCCATTTCTGTCATTTACTGTGTGTTTTCCAGGAACACTGACTTTTGCTTTCTGATACCACCTGGTATGAACAAGTTCTTTTGGAGGTCAAGGCCTCTCAGCACGGTGCCCTGCACTAACCTGGACAGCTGTGAACACACTGTCAGAAAGTGTTATTGTGTACAAACTGGTCTTTGAGGGAGCTGTGGTTGCATTCAGACTCTAGTGGCTCAAAGCTGCAGAGGAGGAGGAGGAGGAGGAGGAGGAGGAGGAGGAGGGCTGCTCTTTCTACAGAGGCTGAATGTCACTGACCTCTACAGCTTGGGGAGAGGATGACAGACAGTCTTCACTCTTCTCTTACACCTCACAGAGCAACCTTTACTCAAGACTAATCCACTAATCAAAGAGACAATAACTGATTAATCAATAATGGAAATGACTGAAAATGTGTGTTACCTGCAGTTCTGACACACCCGACACTGAGGACACTGCCAGCCGGCCCGGCACAGGGGAGAGTTGGCCAGAGGGGGGTCCAGGCAACTGCCATGGTAACAGTTACCACAGCAACAACACATCAACAGACTGCTGACATCATTGCCACCGGAACACAACAAACACTGTGAAGAGACTGGAGAGAGAAGCAGGTTTAACTGAACTGCCGCAGAGTGAACACAGTCGACTGGTCGATGGAGGCAAACAGCTGCTGTTAAACCACAGAAGAAGAAGAGGTTATCCAAAGATCCAGTCAAAGGTCAGACAATGGACACGAAGGAGATCTGATGTTTCTGTTTATTGTGTCGATGTGAGGAAGGTTCAGCCTCCTCCTCATCACTCCACACAGAGCTAATGTTTCCTGCTCTTCATGTACGTCAGAGTTTATTCATCATGTCTGTTTGCAACCACACACCTGAGACTGTGACTGACAACTAATGATCATTCACCTGTTGATTATTAGCTTGATCAATCACCTGTGTGTGTGTGTCTTGTACACAGTGTGAGTCTCTGGTTCCAGTCCTGATGAGCTCCGGCAGCAGCAGCACAGGGGAAATGGTAGCTCCGCCCACAGCCCATCTCTCGGCAACGCAGTGATGCCCCGAGCCGCTGGCAGAACGCACACACCTGGAGGAGCAGTGGGGGGGGGGGGGCTTAGTGAGGGTGTATGAATGCGGTTTTTGAGCAGACATTGTAAAAACGGACCTGTGTGCTTCCTGAGTCGATGGCTTTGTCCACGTAGAGCAGCGATTGGCCTTCGCCTCGACACACCCCCTCTGACCAGGCTGCACACTGCAGGTGAGCGCAGCACTGACCTGCACACACACAGTCAGGTTTACAGAGTGACACACACAGGTAGAGAAGGAGGAAAGCAGAGGGACAGCAGCGTACCTGTGGGGTCGAACAGTGACTGGACGTTGATGTCGTGAGGAAGGCCGATGGGTCCGAGCTGCTCCACAAACTCTGAGGAAGACTCTGAAACAGCAGGGCACAGATCAGCATCCACACTGCAGGTCACACAGTGATCAATAACACCGGTCACACTGAGATCAGCCAGGTCTGAGTCAGGGGCAACTGTCCACAGGTCACCAGGAAGGGACAAGCTAATCAACTGAATACATCCACCTTCAGCAGAGACCTCTGTAGAGTCGTTTATACGTCACACAACAACATGATCCTCAGGACTGAAGCAGCTGGTCCCGGGCGTCTTTAGGAGGAACCTGTATTAATGACACAGCAGCTCCAGGTGTTTCCTCTCATGTCAAATATACCTGCGTTACTAACATGTGGTAAAGGCAACCACCTGGAACCACAAGTGTCCTGGTCTGACTCTCCACTCACACCTGGTCACGTCTAATGTCTCTGTTCAGTGATCAACTTTATGACTCAGTACCTATGTGGGTCAGAACATTTGTCAGAACATGGGTCAGAATGTGGGTCAGCTGTGCTCTGCGTGATGTGTGGACCCATGTACTGAACAGTGGAAACTGTTGCAGAATCATTAGTTCTGCTGTTTCTCTTGTTCTGGCATCTTGGTTTCAGAACTATCTCAACAGAGGACTGCAGACTGGAATCCAGACCTGATTCTGAATCAGATCATGACCCCAGAGTCCCTAAGAATCACCACCTCCATCAGGTCATATGAATGAGAGTACTCACCCCACTGCTCTGGACTGCTGCACCTACACACACACACACACACACACACACACACACACACACACACACACACACACACACACACACACACACACACACACACACACACACACACACACACACACACACACACACACACACACAGTTAGCAATAGAGTAAAAAAGTTCTAAGAATGAAAATACATTTGTGGGCAGTTTGAGAAAGTGAGGTCACTCACGAGGGCGGGGCCTGGTCGCTGCGGTAGCAGTGGTCGTGGCAGTCGTTGTCTCGGTCAGAGGAGGCGCGGCGGTTCAGGATGTGGAGGGGGATGTAGCCGGGCGTCGGGCCGAACACCACCAGGCGACCCTGGCCCAGAGAAGGCTCATCACCACGGTAACAAAAGGCACACTGCTTCAGACTGTGGGACAAGAGACAGTGAGAGTGAGAGAGAGAGCGAGAGCGAGAGCGAGAGAGAGCAGACCTCAGCTCATACACTCTGCCTTAACAAGCTGATTCTCCTCCACTGTCCGACACACTGTCATTAAGTCATGTTTCAGCTCTGGTGGACTGGGAGTGTATGGACACACTCTCACACACACTCTCTCACACACTCTCTCACACACACACACACACACACACACACACACACACACACACACACACACACACACACACACACACACACACACACACACACACTCACCGTTTTTGTGTGTGTCCCAGGCTGGGGGTGGGCGAGCCCCCAGAGTCCTCTGACAGAGACCGCTGAAACAGGGGGGACAGCGAGTCCTCGTCCTCCAGCCGGAGGCAGGGGGAGACCGGAGGGCTGGAGCAGGGACTTAGATCGGGACTCTGGCCCACTGGACTGGCCCCAGGACTTGCCCCACCCCCCTCTGTCTCCATAGGAACTGGGCCAGGACTGCAGTCCACCTCCATGGGGATGGGGCTGTGGCCTGGGCTGGGCTGGTCCTCCTCCACAGGGTCAGGAGCTGGTCTGGGGCTGGACGCAGGGCTGTGAACCGGGCTATGGCCTGGGGAACGGTGTGGGGAGGCGGGCGAGGGGGTGACTCGAGGTTCTTCCCCAGGAATGGAAGCTGGTCCGGGGCTGGAGGCCTGGAGTGTGGCAGGAGGTGCAGGGCTGGTCCTGTCCTCCTCCCCAGCATTGGGAGCTGGTTCTGGGCTGGACTTGGAAATTGTGGGGTCAGGGTGAGGGGATCCAGGGTCAGGGTCCAGCTTAGGTTCTTGACTGAGCCCGTCCTGGCTGGGTTCAGGGTCAGGGTCAGGTTCTGGGTTTGTGTTAGATTTCCTCCTGGAGGTGGATCGACGGCGTCCCGTTGTCTTCTCCTTCACCTCTGTGGACCAAAAACACAAAACCCACCAACATAAACCTGAACCACAGAACACAACTAAACCCACAAGACCGGGTCATGAGGTCCCAGAGGTCTACGGCCAGGGGACACCACAACACTTCCTGTCTGAATCTTTACTTCTACTTTCAAAATAAGGGGCAACATGCCCAAAGGTGTCCACAGGTGTTCGGTCAGACCCTGAGGATTCATCCTCTGAGGACAGTGACTGTGAGGCCAACCCAACACATACACACTGTCATCACCAACCCACACTGTCAGCGAGGCCGAAACTGGTCCAGACTCTGATGGGCGGGAACATCCAGTATCAGATATTTCAGGTAAGTACACCTGGGACAAACCTGTCTCTAACAGCCAGCATCAAATGCTGTCAGATCCACCATAACGACATTTGTTGATTTAAATCATTTTAAACAGAGTTCAGTTTCAACCTGACAGATCTGTCGTCTCCACAAGAATTTAAATAAAGTTCTGGTAATTTGAATAAAGAGTGACTAGATCAGCAGGTTGAAACAGACTCATGACAACCCTCCATCATCATACACACCTGTCTTGTGAGGGGGTTTCTTCTCCGTGGCGTCCATGCTCTCTTCATCCTCCACCTGGGCCCGGCCTCGACTCCGCCCCCTGCACGCACACACACACCTGGTCAGTTCATCAGCACTGATAAAGCTCTGTCAGTGCTCAGACACCGATTTCTCCACATGGGTCCTGGTGATGCAGGGTGACATCATTAAAACTGTCCCTCAGTGAGCGAGCTGTCAATCATGTTTACTCCTCAGTGTGACCATGGATCGTTTTCTCCCTGAGTCCAGACCAAATGAACTGGACCACAGATGTGACATGTGACCTTCTCCAGCCACATGATCAGCTGCTGTAACGGAGTTCGGTCTGACCACATCATAAGTGACGTGGGTTCACTTATGATGCCATGTGAGTTATAAACTTCTGTGGTGGTTGTGACAGTACTGACCTCACTAATGTTAGCATGAAGAAGCATCCACCGGGCTAATGTTAACGTAGGGTCGGCCCTTTGTCTGAGGAGCTCGACTTCTGTTGTCATCAGTAACATGAGTAATGTTAAACGAGTAGGTCCAGATCCCTGACGAGCCAATCTTTGCAGGGAGACGGTGGAATCACTGAACCACACTGAGCTGACACTGAACACATCACTGTCAGTTCACTTCACTGGGTTTACTGCTCTGTACAGTTTATAACTTTATTCTTATTTTTACTTTATTAACTTGTTGTTTCTGTGTTTGTGCTGTAGCGTCTGAATTACTCCTGAGGATCAATAAAGTTATTTGATCTTATCACCATGATCACTGGGCTGATTGATTAATGGAGACAATAGTTTAAATGATTATGTCGACATCAGTCGACCTGCTAGTGCCAGAAACTACCTATTCAGGTAAACATGATGACACCACCTGAACACCACCAGAGAGGGAGTCCTTCCTGCAGTGAGAGAATGTGAATGTGTGTGTGTCTGTGTGTGTGTGTCTGTGTGTAGCAGGAGGTAAAACCAGGAGCAGATCTGGTCCACTACACTCCTTGCCGCTCATTACCCAGCATGCAACTTAACCACTTCCTCTCCAACAACTCACTCACCACCACAACAGACACACAGACACACAGACACACACACACACACACACACACACACACACACACACACACACACACACACACACACAGCGCTGTTGTCAAAGAGAGGACATTTAGTTCAGAGCTGCTCAGAGCTCAAACTAACCATTATTGATTATTGCTACATCAGTTGATCATATTAATGACTGATGACTGGTCCATTAGTCAGGTCAGACTAGTTAGTGTGATGACTAAGTAGTCTTCAGACTAACTAAACTAGACTAGTGTAATGAATGTCAGGTGTGCTGTTGCTATAAATGGTCTGGTGAGTGACACAGAGCTGCAACAAACTATTATTGTCATTACTGATCATTAATCAATTATCTCTCTGATCAATAAAATGTCACACAAAACACACTGAGGGTTTGTTCAGATCAGACAGAGGAGCAGAGATGACTCTGTCAAAGGGTCTTGAGAAACCTCCACATTAACTACCCTGACTAACAGAGCAGAAACCAGACCAGGTCCGGCCCCTCACTCAGGACTGAATAAACTCTGACTGCTGACCCTGTGACAACATGGTCCCACCTGGATGCCCCCCCCCCCCCCCCCCCCCCCCCCCCAGTACATACAACCACTCACAACCAGCTCCACTGAGTCTCACATTAGAACCTTAATGCTTCAGCTCATCAGCAGTATCAGCTGAGCAGCGCATCAGACCAGGTTTCTGGTTCCACAGACCAGTTCCACAGACCAGGTTTCTGGTTCCACAGACCAGGTTTCTGGTTCCACAGACCAGTTCCACAGACCAAGTTTCTGGTTCTACACACCAGTTCCACAGACCAGGTTTCTGGTTCCACAGACCAATTCCACAGACCAGGTTTCTGGTTCCACAGACCAGTTCCACAGACCAAGTTTCTGGTTCCACAGACCAGGTTTCTGGTTCCACAGACCAGTTCCAAAGACCAAGTTTCTGGTTCCACAGACCAGGTTTCTGGTTCCACAGACCAGTTCCACAGACCAGGTTTCTGGTTCCTCAGACCAGTTCCACAGACCAGGTTTCTGGTTCCACAGACCAGTTCCACAGACCAGTTCTCAGACATCCAGACAATCAAAACTCTACCGCATCAGTCACACTTACTTCTTCCGTGATTTGGGAGGTGGTGGAGGAGGAGGTGGAGGAGGAGGAGGAGGGGCAGGAGGGGCTGAGCGACCGCCGCTCCCATCTTTCCGAGGCCGCCCACGAGGCCGCCTCTCGGAGGCGGAGCTTGTAGCTGCAGCTTTGGCCAGCTGAGCGCTGCGTACAGCCCGAGTGACGGGAGGGGGTGGTCCTCTGTCCCGAGGCTCCTGAGACTGGGCCTCAGATGGCATTCTGGGTAAAAAAAAAAAAAGGTGGGAGAAGGTTAGAGGCTCGCCAGGTTAAACATTTGTAATACCAGAGAGGACAGGTGATGGAAAACCAGCAGGGACCATATGGACCACTGAGACTGATCATCAGGACTTGAGGCTGAGACAGTGACTCTGGTGATGTGACCTGGATCAGTGCCCTGCCCTCCTCCCTGTACTCTGACTGTCAGAGGGACGCTCAGCTGCTACAAGCCACATACAGATGTTCAACACCTGCAGAGTCCGTCTCAGGAAGCTATTTAGAGCAAACCTACCGACTTTAAAACCAGCAGATCAACATCTAAAGTGAAACCTGCTTCAGAGACTTCAGAGTTCTCTTATCCACCTTCAGATCCTCCACTGTTTCACCCCCTGCCCCCTTCAATAGCTGGACTACTTCATGTTAAAGTCACCTGTCAGTCTAGTTCACACTGCTGACTGACCTGGCCCAGGTCTGTCTGAACACAGCTGTTGTACTCGGACCAAAACTACTGAGACCTTTCGTGGAATTAATTCTGGAGTGGGTTGTATGGGGTGGAACATGGTCTGACCTCCTTCCGTCTGACTACAGGGTATCCAGCCTGCAGGTTTGAGCTCCTGTAGCCAGGTGAGCTTTGCACGCTGGGATGTGGAGGAGTGAAATCAACAGCTGCTCACAGACAGCTGGGGACTGACTGGAGGTCTGTTCTGGATCAGTTACTAATACCTGATCAATCTTCTTTCCTATTTGATCTTTTCTCCTTTAGTATCTATGGACTGTGAGGAAAAACACTATGTATGCTCCTAAATACTGATCGTTATCAATGAACTGATGCATTACCACATGATCAGAGTCAGTTCACTCAGATTGACAACTCAGATTAATCACATCTGGAACCAAAATCAAGTCATTCTGACTTCAACATCCATCCATCAGTGCTCCACCAGACTTCAGCTACTGACCATCTCAACAGTTGAGTGGACATCTATAGATCATCTGTTTTAATGTAGAGCAGCCTGTTCACACCAGGTCAGCAGACAACAATCAAGTGCTTCTGGGACATTCAGATTTCCTGCTTTCCCCTTTTATACTGTTGTAAGGTTAAATCTCTTGGACTGTAGAGAAGCTCAGGTGGACGCTCTTCACTATATTCTGACATATTACAGACTTAATTAATCATAGAGAAACTAATTGACAGATAATAAAACACTCGTTAGCTGCAGCCCTGACCACCTGAACATCCACACATGTAGTTGCCATTTGCTTTATATGGAGGTGTTGACGCAGACACATCTAACCAGTGAGAGGAGAGGACGTTCTCACCTGGAAGAAACCAAACTCATCCACTGAACCAGTCTGAAAACACCCTGAGACCAAGTCCACATCAGCAGTGGGGACAGATCCTGAGACTCAGCTGGAGCTCAGAGTGCAGTAGAATCCATTAGAGTCCAGTATGTAGACTGGAGTACAGCAGCATGACACACTGACCCCAGTGTCAATCATTAGAATAGAATAGAATAGAATAGAATAGAATAGAATAGAATAGCACACTCAATCCCAGCAGCCAATGAGTAAACAGAAAACCCCACTGACTATTGACCCGTCGTCTTGATCCGACTTCTTTTATTGGTTGGTCTTAGTATTTTTGTTTTTACTGCACCCTGTCAGGTCAGTGTGCTCAGGCAGCTCTGTGAGAACAAAATTACACACTAATGAAAACTTTCTCAACAATCAATGGTCTGAAACATGATTGGTCTGAAAAAAGTCTGACAACTATGAAGAAGGTTTTAATTAGATTCAGTTTACCACAAAGAAAAGCATCAAATCCTAAGAGGAGAGAAGCTGCAACCAGAAAACGTTTCACACGTTGACACAGATTCAATCATTCAGTTGTCAAAATAGTTGCTGATTAACAATTAATTGACTACTCACTGCAGCTTTAATGATGGTGGTATAAAACCCCTATCACACCAGCCACCGCTACCTGTAACTACAGAGCCCCACCTGGGCACAGCATCAAGAGGGGACAGGGTCCAGAGGATCAGGTTTTCTGGATCTCCTCACTGCTCCTGAGCTCAAATCCTCCTCTGCAACCTGTAGAAAATTACTGATACTATCATTACAATGATTTGGCAGTTGAGGCCAATCATTGTAATGAGTGTGTGTCACTAAAGTAGCAGCTGGGAGAGCTCAACACAATACATACACCACTTTGACAACACACACAAACCATGGACTGCAAATCTCGACACACTGCTAGTCCCGAAATGTGTCTATGATTTAGGATGAAATTTTGTGCAGTTTATTTTTCTCCCATTTGACTTTCCAAACGGAGGACAATGTCCAGTCCACCACAGACATGGTTGCAGGGGCAGGGGTCTGTTAGTGGGGGTGCTTGTTAGTTTCTTACATGTAAATATCCCAGTTTGTCCTTGAGCTTGTCTGCTGGACGACTGGGATGTCTCTGAGCAAAAAGAACTGTGTTTCTGAACTGGAAAGAGGCTAACCCGTCCTGCTCTGTAACACACTGGCTGGAGGATGATGATGTGTTAAACATGGAGAGAGCAGCAGGTTTTCATCGGTGTAACAATTACTTCAATTATTGATTAATCTGCCATTTATTTCTCCAATTACCGGCTCAGCTGTTTGCTCTGGAAAACATCAGAAAACAGTGAGAAACAAACAGATTCAGTCATGGTGAAGAGCTGAAGGTGACGTCTTCACACAGTGTTTGTTGACCCACGATCAAAAGAGATTCAGCTCTCAACAACATTAAACTGAAAACAGTGGTCAAACATCGCATTTAAGAAGCTGGAACCACAAGTGTTTCGCATCTTTGCTTAAGAATGGACATTAACAATTATCAAAATAATGCTTTCAGCTCTACTCGAGGTTACTGAGTTTGTTTTAGTTTGGACAGTCAGAGTGTACAATATTATTATTGTTATATCCCTGGTGTCAGCATCCGTTTAGTGTCTCCCACACGTGTGTCTTGTTGTGTTCCACTTGATTTCACAGTGATCTGTTGGGATCTATCAGACATGTCTTCACAAACCTGGAAACACCTGTGACATCTTCTCATAAACATGACCTGGATTATTTTTGGAGTAAAACAGCATCTTTTAGTCCAAACTGACTGGAACATCATCTGTAGTACAGAAGTCAGGTTACAGTTCCACATTACCATCAACTACAGCTGCCACAATTAATTTATTTATCAATCAGTTGCAGATTAATTATTGGATGGATGGATTAATCATTTCAGTTATTTCTCAACCAATATTTCAAAATACTTGCAGGTTTGAGCACCCTCATATTTGATTATAAACTCACTACAGCTGTTTTTGGAACTGATCAACACAATCTGAAAACATCATCTTCAGCTTTGTAGGATTTCAGGCAGCACCTTTCCCTGTATTCTGACATTTTACAGATAAACCGATTACTAATCAGCAGCCTGATCGATAATGAAAACAATCACCACTAACACACGTGTAGTGGCGGGTGTGGATTGGGAGGTTACTTAAGATACACAGGAATAGAAACAGGCAGAGTTCTTCATGAATAAGTGAACTGGACCATAACTACGACTGAAATATGATAAAGAGTTGAGGTTCAGCTGTTCCGCTGCTAATTAAATCATCTGTCAGACACTCACACTAACCATGAACCTTCACCTGCCTCGATCAGCTGCAGCCTGAGTGGAACCACTCAACGCTTACATCATTAATATCAGAAAGAAACTGCTTCTGTTGTGGGCATAAAGCCGAGCTGCAGAAACATAGCAGTTAGCTGTTAGCCGTTAGCTCCCTCGGACCGCCCAGTTGACTGATCACCTCTCTGTTAGCATTAGCATTAGCTGGCAGGCTAGCTATTAGCGCGCACCAGAAACGAGCGCATCCCGGCTCCACTGTGCGTTTATTCACCCCCCACTTTAAACCTTAATGACTGGCGTCAAGTTAACGCAGGAACCTGACAAAAAACCGAGGAGCAAACCTGCACAGGTGTCGAGAGAAGACAGAAAAAGCGTTCTTACTGATTTGATGCAATTCTCTTTTTCCTCTCCAGCTTTCCAGCCAACTTAAACCGATCTGTTTATACCCAACAGCGAACGTCTCCGAAAGATAACATCTGTTTCACAAATCTGGCATGATAAGATTGTCCGACGAAACATTCCCGTTGACCGTGAAAGGAAAAAAAGACGGTTTTCAGCTGAAAATTGGCGAAAAATTAAAGTTGAAGCGGTCGCTCCGTCATGGAGGCCATGTTTGGGAGCGACCGAAGCACCGCCTGTCAGCGCCAACAGGAGAAATAGGTCCCACAAAATATTTACTACCGCACCGGAGGAGAAACGTCAACTGGGCAGAGTTTATCTTGTACACCCGGATGAAGGCGACGTTCCGCCGCAGTGAGGGTTTAAAGTGTGTAGCTTTATCCACGTCTGCGTCACACTCGGTCAATTTGTTTGTGTTGTGTAAAAAGTGCGTCTGACCCCGCGGAAGGATCTATTGGAGGGCTGTTCTGGTGAAGCGGTCTCTGTCATCAGACCTAAAGTCCCGGACTGGATCCACGAGGATCCGGACTGCTGCTGCACGTGCCCCAAAAAGGGACCAAATACTGTAACTAACACATTATATTATTTTACAATTAATAAGTTACACAGTCTTTAAGCGTCACATTCTTATTTCATAATTAATAATTATATAATAATTATAATACAGACTTTATGATCTATTATTGAAAAATCCACAGCCTAAAGCGTCTCTAGAACCTCCCTCATGACCATGAGAACTTCAGCTACCACAAAAACTACCTTGTAGACCACAAGAGCATCCTAAAGGACCCTAAAACCTCCTCAAAAACCATAAGGACTTTAAGGACCTCTACAACCTTTTCCATAGTCACAAGAATGACCTTATAAATCTGTAGAACCTCCTGGATGACCCCTAAAACTTCTTGAATAACCACAAGAACATTTCTATGACCACCAAAACTTCCCTCAATTACCAGAAGAACCATATTATGGACATCTAAATTCCAAATTAACCATCTCCAGAACCTCCTTAAGTACAAATGGAACCACATGAAGAAACATGTGAGCATTTAAATTACTCATTATACCTCCCGAGTGAAAGTCACCTTCAGGACTTGTAGAACCTCCCCAATGACCACAAGATCCTCAGTTACCACAAAAACTACCTTTAGGGCTTTTGGAGCTTCCCAGGTGACCCCTGGAACCTATCTTGTGACCACAACAATATTAAGGACCTCTAAAAGACCTGTAGATCCTCCTCATTGATCCCATGAATTACCTTAACAATCTCTAGAATCTCCAAGATAATACTCAGAAACCTCACTTACCACCACAAGAACTACTTCAAGAACTTCTAAAGCATCATAACTAATTAATAGAATCTCCCTAGTGACCTTAAAAACCACCACAAAGACCTCTGGTACTTCTTCACAGACCATTAGACCCACCTAAAGGCCTAAAATCTGTGTTAGCCACTAGAACCTAACCCACTAAAAGACTCATAAAACCTCCTTTAGTTGATTGTCATAGTAAATACATGGGTGGCCAATGACAGTGAAACTCAACATAGTCTTAGTAAGGTGTTGTTCTACTACGACCCTCCAGAACAGCCTCAAGTAGCAGGTGTTTTCTTTTTATCTTGTTTTGAGTCACAAATGGAGGTTCAGTATCAGTAAACAGGTGGAACTGAGAACAAGCTGTCTCGCTGTGCAGTCAAAGATAATGAAACAATAACACCTGGATCACTACAAACTTTTATTGACTCTGACAAATGTGTTTAATCCGGAACCCAAATATATACAGAACTATGTATTTATTAAAACGTCAAAATCAAAATTTCACTGACGAAAGGAGGAGTTCAGATAAACTCCACTCCACCGTCTGTCACATAGAAGGAGCTGCTCCTGTGAGCCTTCGTCCTGGAGGAGGAGGAGGAGGAGATGCAATGGACGGTGAAGACCTGCTGTCTTCTCTGCTCCCTGCTGCCTCCTGCTGTGGTGTCCATGTTGTTTGCAGCCTCCTGGCGGGAGCACAGCAGTCGGTGGGTCACCAGCCGTTGCCAATGGCGACAGAGGTACAGCCGGTCAGACTCCGAGGAAGAGGAAGAGGAAGAGGAGGAGGGTCCACTGAAGCTCCTCCTGATTGCGTGGCAGGTGGCGAAGACAGTGATTCTGTAATCCCTGAGAGGAGGAGCCACAGAGGACACTGAGTTAAAGCTCTGAAGTATTTACAGATTCTGACTGTTAGTGAGGTATTGTTCCACCACCTTCACAACAGCTTCAGTTCCGTGTTGAACTCTACAGGAGGGATGTACTGATGACTAGAACCTCTGTAATGACCATTAGAACCACCTACAGAAAATTCTGCAGTTTCCTCAGTAATCACAAGAACTGCCCAACCGCAAAAAAGAAACCTCTTGGATGATTGTGAGAACCACCTAATGGACTACTAGTACCCACTAAAGGACTAGAACCTCCTCAGTGATGACTAGAACCTCCCTACTAACAACATAAAGGACCTCTAGAAGTCTAGAGCGCCCACATAGACCCTTAAAATCTGAACGCCTGGTAAAACCACCCAATGGACCTTTGAACCTCCTTAAGAATCACTAGAACTTCCTAGTGGACCACTAGAGCCTATTAATGGACCTCTAGAACCTCAATCACTAGAACCATTTAATGGACTATTAAGACCTCTGAATAAACTACTAGAACCTCTTTAAAGCTCACTAAATCCACCTAATGGAACACTAAAACCTCCTACAGGATCACTAAAACCACATAACAGACCACTGAAGACCCCCCTAATGGACTGTTAGAACCTACATTAAGGCCACAACCTCCTACTGAATAACTAGAACCTCAATCACTAGAACCACCTAATGGATTATTAGGACCACTTAATGAACCACTAGAACCTCCTAATAGACCAAAATAACCTCCTAAAGGATCATTAGTACCACCCAAGGAACCACTACAAACCCCCTAATGGACCACTAGAACCTCCTAATTGATGAATATCCACCTGAGCAGTCGGCCCAGCAGCTCTGAACACTTGCTGAGCTTCTCCTCCTGCTTGGTGAGGCTGGCCCCGCCCTCGCAGCGGTCCAGCCAATAGAAAGCGGAGATGCTGTCGATGAGGAGGAGCGTCAGGCTGGGTCGTGATGAGAAGGTGGTCTCCAGGAAGTGGAGGGTGAGGAGGAGCTGGGAAGAGGAGGAGCAGTGGACCACCAGGAGGCGAGACAGACATGAACGCAACGCCGCCTCATCTGAACTGGCTGAGGGCGAGCTTGTAGAGAGAGCTAGACAGAGAGAGAGGGAAAAAAAGAGATTTATCCTCTGATGTATCTGATTGACAGAAGTGACAGCTGCCCCCCACAGGCTGCAGAGTTCATTACATCCCGATGATTTCTCTGTTCTCTGAACAGGAGTTGAACTAAACATGTAGTTTGTCCTGAGGGGGCGCTAGAGCAGTGCTTCCTGAAGTGGGTACCACTGCACCCTAGGGTGCCTTGAGAACAGGCCACGGGGGTCAAAAGATTTATTTGTATTTTTTATTCACTAGAGTTGTGAAGTAGGAGGAGTTCTGTTTCATTGGTTCATTCAACATGAGACGCTCCTCCTGCTGAATCATCAAAACAAATGAGTTAACAAATACCTGCGTCTTTGGTAAAAAAATAAATCATGAATCGCTGACTAACTTCTTCTCCATAGCAACAGCCACAGAGCCTCATGGGTATTGTAGTATATAGAGCCATCCAACAAAATGACGAACAAGACCTGATTTGTCTTGAGAGCTCTGCGTTTCTATGTTCATTGTTTGACCTACTCCATAAACTTTCATCATTAGCTAGATTTTTAAAATTATGTTTGAAATGTATTGAAATGTTTCATAAATGCAGCTATGCAGCAGCTCAGACAGGTCGCTCAGGCCTTAACAGTCAGAAAAATCAGCTGTCAGAGCAGTGACGGAAAGACCTGTGACTGTGAACAGAGCTCAAAGAAACACTGACATGCCTGAGTCCTGAGCACCGTCTGAGACGACGACGCAGGTAAAATTAGACCATACGGTCAAAACAGCTTGGCTTATATCTTCTCACAGAGAGGAGGAAGCCGCTGTCCCACACCTGAATGTTTCAACTGCAGATTACACTGTTGAAAGCAGTAACACCTCATCAGCCAGTAGAGACAGTGAATCCTTCATGTGACTCAGCGACGTGATGCACGATGTCCTAGGTGTTTTTACTCCACAAAGAATTAAATGTAAGATCGTTTTCATTTCAACATAAAAGATGTTTAACCTAACTACTGAACATATGAATGTTTATGTGTGTGTGTGTGTGTACCTGCATTCAGTCTGCTGTCCAGGATGCTGACCAGTCGTAACATGTCCAGACTGTAGTTGGTGTCCACGAAAACAGCATCCACCTCCAGACCGCCAGCTGCCTTTGGCAACAGACAGCGACACAGCAGGTGGTACAGCAGCTCGGTCTTACCTGAGACACACACACATACAGTATTATATACAACACACACACCTGGAGAGTCAAACCAGCTTAAAGGCAGAACTCTTACCTGTGTAGTGAACTCACCTGTTCCCTCTGTCCCATACAGCTCCACCACCTCACCTGAAAACACAAACACATGTGAGCTGAGCCCCAGTAATGTCAAAAACATCAATATAATGAAAATAAACAATTACTTTCTACCTAAGAAAATGTTGTTTTTTCCTATTATTTTTATTCTTTGTCGCATGTATTTGGGGTTAATATAATACTGTGTGTTTGTCCTTTGTTTCTTTACATTCAGTCAGACTGTCTCATCACCAGCAGCTGTGATCAGCTGTGATCAGCTCCTGTATCATGATGTTCAGACAGCATCACTGGATCACTGTGATACTGAAGGAAACTTAAAAACAGGAGGATTCTCAATGAAGTTGTTTCTCTGGAGCTTTATTCTGGAGGGACATCAGAGATGATGATAAGGAAGTGATGTCACACTGAACCAGATCAACATGTGTCTCAGGTCTGTGTCCTGTCAGAAGGACCATCTTTGATGTAAACACCATTAACCAGTCAAAGTGTTTCAAAGTGTATTGATATAATCCATGAGCTGCATGTGACAGAATAAAATTATTGAGGTCACGTGACAGGTGGTGAAAGGCTCAATCAGCGGACAGGAAGTGGATCTGGACAGTCACCATGGTCGGGTCCACCATCTTCAGGAAACAGACGAGGTTCAATGTCCTTCAGACAGCGACGAGCCTCCAGACGAGCAAACAGCTGCAGAGACACACAGCTCATCACTCTGCACCAGGACGTAGACCGTGCCACTCACAGTCCAACACATAGACCGTACCAGCATGTTACTGAACTTAGACTGTACCAGTGCCTCAGTGAAGCTTGTGTCCCTTCACCTGC